>NW_027001951.1:0-6875 GCF_036934945.1 Oncorhynchus masou masou
TGAACAGTGTGTCGTCAAGGAGATACCATTGACTAGTGAACAGTGTGTCATCAAGGAGATACCATTGACTAGTGAACAGTGTGTCATCAAGGATATACCATTGACTAGTGAACAGTGTGTCGTCAAGGAGATACCATTGACTAGTGAACAGTGTGTCATCAAGGAGATACCATTGACAAGTGAACAGTGTGTCGTCAAGGAGATACCATTGACTAGTGAACAGTGTGTCATCAAGGAGATACCATTGACTAGTGAACAGTGTGTCATCAAGGAGATACCATTGACTAGTGAACAGTGTGTCGTCAAGGAGATACCATTGACTAGTGAACAGTGTGTCATCAAGGAGATACCATTGACTAGTGAACAGTGTGTCGTCAAGGAGATACCATTGACTAGTGAACAGTGTGTCATCAAGGAGATACCATTGACTAGTGAACAGTGTGTCGTCAAGGAGATACCATTGACTAGTGAACAGTGTGTCGTCAAGGAGATACCATTGACTAGTGAACAGTGTGTCGTCAAAGGAGATACCATTGACTAGTGAACAGTGTGTCGTCAAGGGAGATACCATTGACTAGTGAACAGTGTGTCGTCAAGGAGATACATTGACTAGTTTCCAGCCCCTATTAAAAGATCCTGTATCCAGTGCTCTTCACTGGGAAGGCAGAGCTTGAGGACTTACAATTAGGGAAAAGCTGTCTTTCGCTGGATAAAGTGCCTTTCCACCCGAACCACGGAGGCTGTGTTTACACAGGATGACCATTATGTATGTTTCTAACTGCAGGCTTGGACTTAGTTCCTGAGAAAAAGAGAGAGAGAAGAAGAAACAGGCATAGACTTTATATCTATATTTATATCTATATTTATATCTATATTTATATCTATATGTATATCTATATTTATATCTATATTTATATCTATATTTATATCTATATTTATATCTATATGTATATCTATTTTTATATCTATATTTATATCTATATTTATATCTATATGTATATCTATATTTATATCTATATTTATATCTATATTTATATCTATATTTATATCTATATGTATATCTATATTTATATCTATATTTATATCTATATTTATATCTATATGTATATCTATATGTATATCTATATTTATATCTATATTTATATCTATATGTATATCTATATTTATATCTATATTTATATCTATATTTATATCTATATGTATATCTATATTTATATCTATATTTATATCTATATGTATATCTATATGTATATCTATATTTATATCTATATTTATAACTATATTTATATCTATATTTATATCTATATTTATATCTCTATTTATATTTCTATCTATATTTATATCTATATTTATATCTATATGTATAACTATATTTATATCTATATGTATATCTATATTTATATCTATTTATATCTATATTTATATCTATATTTATATCTATATTTATATCTATATTTATATCTATATTTATATCTATATTTATATCTATATTTATATCTATATTTATATCTATATTTATATCTATATTTATATCTATATTTATATCTCTATTTATATCTATATTTATATCTATATTTATATCTATATTTATATCTATATTTATATCTATATTTATATCTCTATTTATTTATATCTATATTTATATCTCTATTTATATCTATATTTATATCTATATTTATATCTCTATTTATATCTATATTTATATCTCTATTTATATCTCTATATACTATATCTATATTTATATCTATATTTATATCTATACTTATATATCTATATTTATATTTATATCTATATTTATATCTCATATCTTATTATTCTACCTATCTCTCTATCCTATCTATATATATCTATATCTTATTTATATCTCTATATTATTACTCTATTCTATTTACTATCTCTATTTATATCTATATTTATATCTATATTTATTTCTATATTTATATCTCTATTTATATTTATATCTATATTTATATCTCTATTTATATTTATTATAATTATATTTATATCTATATTTATATCTACTTATTTATATCTCTATTTATATTTAATATCTATATTTATATCTATATTTATTATATCTATATTTATATTACTCTATTTATATTTATATCTATATTTATATCTATATATTATATCTCTATTTATTATCTACTATTTCATATTACCATAATTTATTCTATCATTTATATCTCTATTTATATCTATATTTATATCTATATTTATATCTATATTTATATCTCATCATTTATATCTATATTTATACTCTATTTATATTCTATATCTTATATTCTATATTTATATCTATATTTATATCTATATTTATATCTATATTTATATCTATATCTATATTTATAATCTATATTTATATCTATATGTATATCTATATTTATATCTATATTTATATCTATATTTATATCTATATTTATATATCTATATTTATATTTCTATCTATATTTATATCTATATTTATATCTCTATTTATATCTATATATTTATATCTATATTTATATCTATATTTATATCTATATTCATATCTCTATTTATATTTATATCTATATTTATATCTATATTTATATCTATATTTATATCTATATTTATATCTCATATTTATATCTCTATTTATATTTATATCTATATTTATATCTCTATTTATATCTATATTTATATCTATATTTATATCTATATTTATATCTAGCCTCTAAAATTACCATCATATTGCTGTTCGATATCACTCCAGAACACTCATCAATAACACTGTGTGGGCTACAGGCTGTGAACACAAAGTAGACTAGGCTGTTATGGCAGAATGCATCTTCTAGAAACGGCAATAAGATTGGACTTCACATGACGTTCAGCCTTAGTCAGCAAGGCTGCCAGCTCGGCTACAGCTCATAACTGCTGCTGTGCGTGTGTGTCCAGTAACAATACACATCCCTGTAATTCTGTTGTTGGAGTCTACTGGAAGCACACAAACACATCTACGTTCGAACTCTTAGAAAAACCCCACCACCACAAAATATTCCCATTGGGTTTTCCTAGAATCTTACTGAATAATGACGGAAGTTCTGTCTCTTCTCTCCAGATCAGAAGACGTCCCGCCCACACCAGCTACTCTGGTAGCAGTCCAGTGACCAGTCTTCCAGGTAATTAAACCAGTCTTGTCCAGGTCATTAAACCAGTCTTCTGAAGGTAATCAGGTAATTAAACCAGTCTTCTCCAGGTAATAATCAAACCAGTCTTCTTCATTCCAGGTCATTAAACCAGTCTTCTCCAGGTCATTCCAGTCTCCTCCAGATAATTAAACCAGTCTTCTCCAGGTAATTAAATCAGTCTTCTACATTAAACAGTCTTCTCAGGGTCATTAAACCAGTCTTCTCCAGGTAATCCAAACCAGTCTTCTCAGGTAATCAAACCAGTCTTAATTAAACCAGTCCTTCCAGCTACTGGTCTGCCTCTCTAAACTTTAGGTTACCTGCCAAAATTACACAACTATATCATTGACACTGTATTACAATAGAGTTGTATTAGACATTCCGTGCCCTCCTACCTCACGCCCACTGAGTAACATGAGATGTACAGATTGCCATGGTCAGATCTGCGTCAACAATACATATGTACACCATGTCATTTCCAAATGAATAATAAACGGAAGCTTCCTGTTCTTTCTAACTAAGGAAACTTACAATGTTACTCCCCTGCCCAATCCAGCGGTAGTCTCGCTGTCATTTCTAGCAATAGGAACTATCTCTCCAGCCCCATTCTCCTGAGTCTCTGTCTGTCCTTCTCTAATTCTAGATCTAAAACTCCCCAGCCCCATTCTCTCCAGCTCTCCTGGGGATGTGTGATGACAGGGGACTCCCAGCTTTCCTGGGGATGTGTGATGACAGGGGACTCCCAACTTTCCTGGGGATGTGTGATGACAGGGGACTCCCAGCTTTCCTGGGGATGTGTGATGACAGGGGGACTCCCAGCTTTCCTGGGGATGTGTGATGACAGGGGACTCCCAGCTTTCCTATGGGATGTGTGATGACAGGGACTCCCCAGCTCTCCTGGGGATGTGTGATAGGGGACTCCCAGCTTTCCTGGGGGTGTGTGACAGGGACTCCCAGCTTTCCTGGGGATGTGTGAGTATAGGGGACTCCCAGGTTTCCTGGGGATGTGTGATGATAGGGATTTCCCAGCTTTCCTGGGGATGTGTGATGACAGGGGACTCCCAGCTCTCCTGGGGATGTGTGATGACAGGGGACTCCCAGCTTTCCTGGGGGTGTGTGATGACAGGGGACTCCCAGCTTTCCTGGGGATGTGTGATGACAGGGGACTCCCAGCTCTCCTGGGGATGTGTGATGATAGGGGACTCCCAGCTTTCCTGGGGGTGTGTGATGACAGGGGACTCCCAGCTTTCCTGGGGATGTGTGATGACAGGGGACTCCCAGCTCTCCTGGGGGTGTGTGATGACAGGGGATCCATACTTTGTATGACAGTGTTTTGGCACTGCTCCTCTCGTCTCGTCTCGTCGTCCGTCCTCGCTCGTTTCCTCTCCTCTCCCTCTCCCTCTCCTCTCCTCTCCTCTCCTCTCCTCCTCTCCCTCTACTCTACTCTACTCTACTCTACTCTACTCTACTCTCTCTCTCTCATCTCTCTCTCTTCTTCCTGTGATTCCTCCCTCTCCTCTCTCCATCTCTCTCTCTTTCTTTGCTCTCTGTGTGATACCTATCCTCTCCTCTCATCTCTCTCATCTCCTCTCTCCTCCCTGTGGGTTCCTCCCTCTCTCTCTCTCCATCTCTCTCTTTCTTTGCTCTCTGTGTGATACCTATCCTCTCCTCTCATCTCCTCTCATCTCTCTCTCCTCCTGTGGGAAACCTCCCTCCCCCCCCTCTCTCTCTATCCCTATCTCTCTCTATCTCTCTATCCTATCTCTCTATCTCTCCATCGCTCTATCCCTATCTCTTTCTCTCTATCCCTATCTCTACCTCTCTCTCTCTCTATATATATAGATATATATATATATGTATATATATATATCCCTATCTCTATCTCTATCTCTCTATCTCCCTATCCCTATCTCTCTCTCTCTTTCTGTCCTCTCTGTGTGATACCTCTCCTCTCCTCTCCTCTCCTCTCCTCTCCTCTCTTCTCTTCTCTCTTCTCTTCTCTTCTCTTCTCTTCTCTCTCTCTCCTCTCTCTCTCCTCTCCCTCTCCTCTCCTCTCCTCTCCTCTCCTCTCTCTCTCTTCTCTTCTCTTCTCTTCTCTTCTTCTCTTCTCTTCTCTTCTCTTCTCTCTCTTCTCCTCTCTCTCTCCTCTCCTCTCCTCTCCTCTCCTCTCCTCTCCCTCTCCCCTCCTCTCCCTCTCCTCTCCCTCCCTCCCCTCCCCTCCCCCTCCCTCTCCTCCTCTCCCTCTCCCTCCCCTCCCCTCCCTCCCCCTCCCCTCCTCTCCCTCTCCTCTCCCCTCCTCCTCCCTCTCTCCTCTCCCCTCCCTCTCCTCTCCTCTCCCTCCCCTCCCCTCCCCTCCCCTCCCTCTCCTCTCCCTCTCCTCTCCTCTCCCTCCCCTCCTCTCCTCTCCTCTCCCCTCTCCCTCTCCCTCTCCCCCTCCCCCTCCCTCTCCTCTCCCCCTCCCCTCCCCCTCCCCCTCCTCTCCCCTCCCCCTCCCTCCCTCTCCCTCCTCTCCTCTCCCTCCCTCTCCTCTCTCACTCTCTCTCTCTAAATTCAAAGGGCTTTATTGGAAGCATATGTTTACATTGCCAAATAAAATGGAATAGGCAATAAACAAAAGTGAAATAAACAAGGGAAACATTAGTAAACATTACACTCACAAAAGTTGTAAAAGACTATAGACATTTCAAATGTTATATTATTGGCTTTGTACAGCATTGTAGGTTTGTGCATGTAGTTAAACTTTGAAATGGAAAATAAACTGTAGGATGTATTGGCAGTGTTGTTTGTGCTCCTTTCATGGCAATGGCCACACATCTTGCTGCTATGACTACACACTGTATTTCTCTAACAGATATGTAAGTTTATCAATGTTTGATTTGTTTTCACTTCTTGTGGGTCTGTGAGATCTGTGGGAAATATGTGCCTCTAATATGGTCATACATTTGTCAGGAGGTTAGGAAGTGTAGCTCAGTTTCCACCTCTTTTGTGGGCAGTGGGCACATATCCTGTCTTCTGAGCCAGATGTACCTACGCCGGCCTTTCTCAATAGCAAGACTACGATCACTGAGTCTGTACAGAGTCAATGCTTTTTCTTAGAAGGCCCTTACGTGCCTTGTCTCTCAGATTGTTCACAGCCTTGTGGACGTTACCTATGGTGTTAATGTGTAGGTGTAGGGCAACAGTGTCTAGATATAATTTGTATATTTCTTTTGTCTTACTAAGATACACTGTCAGGGCCCAAGTCTGACAGAATCTGTGCAGAACATCTAGGTGCTGCTGTAGGCGCTCCTTGGTTGGGGACAGAGGCACCAAATCATCAGCAAACAGTAGACATTTGAGACCAGTAGTGTGAGGCTGGGTGCTACAGACTGCTCTAGTGCCCTTGCTCAGGACATTGTTTTCACTGAGGAAATGTTGGAGGCTGCTGTTGATGATACTGCGAAGGATTTCTCTGAGATTGCTGTTGACGTATTCCACGGAAATTACTAGGGTCAAATTTGTCTCCACTTTTGGTGTTTGGGCTGATCAGGCCTTGGTTCCAAATATTAGGGAAGATGCCTCCCTCTCTCTCTCTCTCTCTCTCCCTCTCTCCCTCCCTCTCTCTTCCTCCTGTGGGATACCTTCCCCTCTCTCTTCTCTCTCTCTTCTCTCTCTCTCTCTCTCTTCCTCCTGTGGGATACTTTCCTTCTCTTCTTCTCTCTCTCTCTCTCTCTCTCTCTCTCT
>NW_027001952.1:0-6872 GCF_036934945.1 Oncorhynchus masou masou
ACCTCTTGAAACTCCCCATCCCGGATCCGGGATTGTGACTAAGCCTCAGGCTCATTAGCATAACGCAACGTTAACGATTTCTGAAAATCGCAAATAAAATTAAAATAATGCGTTTGCTCGCAAGCTTAGCCTTTTCTTAACAACACTGTCATCTCAGATTTTCAAAATATGCTTTTGAACCATAGAAATTGACTAATTTGTGTAAGAGTATGCAAAGCTAGCATAGCATTTTGTGTAGCATGTAGCACGCAACATTTTCACAAAAGCCAGATAACCAAATAAATAAAATCATTTACCTTTGAAGAGCTTCTGATGTTTTCAATGAGGAGACTCCCAGCCACATACCAAATGCGCAGTGTTTCCTGAAAGCGTCTGTGTGTAGGAGAAATCGTTCCGTTTTCTACATTGCGCCTGGCTACCGAAACGAACCGAAAATGCAGTCACCTACAACGTGAAACTTTTTCCGGATTAACTACATAATATCGACCGAAACATGGCAAACGTTGTTTGGAATCAACTGCTAGTGTTTTTTCACATATCTCTTCATTGACATGCAGTTCGTGGAAGCTTGCTTCTCTCTGTGCCCCATGGAAAATACTGGCAGGTGACTTTTGCGCACCATTTTCGGCGCAGACACCGGGCGGACACGTGGTAAATGTGGTCTCTTATGGTCAATCTTCCAACGATCTGCCTACAAATACGTCACAATGCTGCAGACACCTTGGGGAAACGACAGAAAGGGCAGACTCATTCCTCTTGCGTTCACAGCCATATAAGGAGATCATGAAAGACAGAGCCTCAAAAATCCTTGTCATTTCCTGGATGCCAAGTCATCTTGGTTTTGCCTGAAGCTCACGTTAAAGGGCACGCACAGAGAAGATATTTGTATTTCTGGACACGTCAGAGTGTTTTCTTTCGAACAGTAGCAATTATATGCATAGTCGAGCATCTTTTTGTGACAAAATATCTTGTTTAAAACGGGAACGTTTTTCTTTCAAAAATGAAATAGCGCCACCATAAGTGTAAGAGGTTAATACATGTAATATAGATGATAATAATAATTATAAAATTATCAATACTACTGTAGATAGTCACTGCTACTACTATAGGAAGAATGTTTTATGAAGCCTCAGAAAGCAGACATTGCGGTATTGATACAATGAGGGGTATAGAGAATAACAGCAAAATGCAGCAATCAAATTCTAGAACAGCAGCATATAATTCTGGTACCGTGTGCAAAAAGAACTCATGCCATTATTAATATTTAGAATGTATGCGCTAAATGGTTAATGGAAACCTCTTCAACATAATCCAGGGTAGAATCAGGAATTCCCCATAGCAGCTGTTTAGGCCCCTTACTTTTTTCAATCTTTATTATCGACAAGCCCCTGGCTTGAGTAAAGTTTATATATACACAATACATGTTGTATTGTATATATGTAGGGGTGTAATAATGCTATATGATGTACTGTTTTATCTTTTTTGTCACAACCTGATATGTTTCACCTGTCTTTGTGCTTGTCTCTACCCCCACCAGGTGTCTCCCATCTCCTCTCATTATCCCCTGTGTACTTATACCTGTGTTCTCTGTTTGTCTGTTTCAGTTCGTTTTATTCGTCAAGCCTACCAGTGTTTTTCCCCTCTTTCTATAGTTCCTGTTTTCTAGTCCATTCTGTCAGCCCTGACCCTGAGACTGCCTGTTGTTCAGTACCTTTTGAACTCTAATCTGATTACTGACCTCTGCCTGCCCTTGACCTGTCGTTCTGCCTGCCCCTGTTCTTGTAATAAACTTTGTTACTTTGACACTGTCTGCATCTGGGTCTTCCCTAACATGTGATACTTTTGTTTTATATGTAATGTAAGTGCCTTAATGTGTTTGGCTCCCAGGAAGAGTAGCTGCTGCCTTGGCAGCAGCTAATGGGGATCCCTAATAAATGAAAATACAAATGGCAGCCATTTTATTGAAATGGACACCCTGGTTGACTTAAAGGCTTCCCAGACTGCCTCAAATCATAAAAATATGAGTGTACCAGTTTGATAATTTTATCATAAAATGCATGATTTTAGGATTTATTTGTTCTTATCTGCTGGACTAATAGTCCTATTTAATATTCACCTTTTATGGCAGAGAAGGTCTTGACATACTTTGACTGTGGAAGAAAAAGTCACAATCCTAATCTGCACAGATTACCACATGTGGAGAAGTACTGTATTGTAACATCTCAGGAAGCACATCACATGATTTAATCAGGTCATATATGCACACAAAAAAGTTTCTGTCTCGGTCTAAAATGCATCTGAAGGTTCATAGGTAATGCTTGCCAGACAATTCCTACCCTACTGTAATGCTTAACACTGAACTGCACTGACAGCATGACTGTGTAGCTCAAGACATCACGGCCAGCACTAGATATGGCTTGGAAAATGTACCTTAATCTCGGGATGATAAATGCATTGTACTCCGAATTGTCCCACTATCCCAACTGTTACCCCGGGAAGATTGAACAACTGCTAGTTTTTCTGCAAAGCTGCCCTTTTGTCCTCATAGCAAAGCCACATCAGCCATTTTGAACAACTAAGGATAGTCAGCCAATCAGGCTCTGTGTTGGTCTACGCTGTCGCGCTGTGGAAATAAATAAAAAATAATAAATAGAAGTGCTGTGTGGGGAATGGCAAGGTACAGTGCCTTGCGAAATATTCGGCCCTCTTGAACTTTGCGACCTTTTGCCACATTTCAGGCTTCAAACATAAAGATATAAAACTGTATTTTTTTGTGAAGAAACAACAAGTGGGACACAATCATGAAGTGGAACGACATTTATTGGATATTTCAAACTTTTTAACAAATCAAAACTGAAATCGGGTGTGCAAAATTATTCAGCCCCCTTAAGTTAATACTTTTGTAGCGCTGATTCTCGTTGCGATTACAGCTGTAAGTCGCTTGGGTATGTCTCTATCAGTTTTGCACATCGAGAGACTGAAATTTATTCCCATTCCTCCTTGCAAAACAGCTCATTTACATTACATTTAAGTCATTTAGCAGACGCTCTTATCCAGAGCGACTTACAAATTGGTGAATTCACCTTCTGACATCCAGTGGAACAGCCACTTACAATAGTGCATCTAAATCATTTAAGGGGGGGGTGAGAAGGATTACTTATCCTATCCTAGGTATTCCTTGAAGAGGTGGGGTTTCAGGTGTCTCCGGAAGGTGGTGATTGACTCTGCTGTCCTGGCGTCGTGAGGGAGTTTGTTCCACCATTGGGGGGCCAGAGCAGTGAACAGTTTTGACTGGGCTGAGCGGGAACTGTACTTCCTCAGTGGTAGGGAGGCGAGCAGGCCAGAGGTGGATGAACGCAGTGCCCTTGTTTGGGTGTAGGGCCTGATCAGAGCCTGGAGGTACTGCGGTGCCGTTCCCCTCACAGCTCCGTAGACAAGCACCATGGTCTTGTAGCGGATGCGAGCTTCAACTGGAAGCCAGTGGAGAGAGCGGAGGAGCGGGGTGACGTGAGAGAACTTGGGAAGGTTGAACACCAGACGGGCTGCGGCGTTCTGGATGAGTTGTAGGGGTTTAATGGCACAGGCAGGGAGCCCAGCCAACAGCGAGTTGCAGTAATCCAGACGGGAGATGACAAGTGCCTGGATTAGGACCTGCGCCGCTTCCTGTGTGAGGCAGGGTCGTACTCTGCGGATGTTGTAGAGCATGAACCTACAGGAACGGGCCACCGCCATGATGTTGGTTGAGAACGACAGGGTGTTGTCCAGGATCACGCCAAGGTTCTTAGCGCTCTGGGAGGAGGACACAATGGAGTTGTCAACCGTGATGGCGAGATCATGGAACGGGCAGTCCTTCCCCGGGAGGAAGAGCAGCTCCGTCTTGCCGAGGTTCAGCTTGAGGTGGTGATCCGTCATCCACACTGATATGTCTGCCAGACATGCAGAGATGCGATTCGCCACCTGGTCATCAGAAGGGGGAAAGGAGAAGATTAATTGTGTGTCGTCTGCATAGCAATGATAGGAGAGACCATGTGAGGTTATGACAGAGCCAAGTGACTTGGTGTATAGCGAGAATAGGAGAGGGCCTAGAACAGAGCCCTGGGGGACACCAGTGGTGAGAGCGCGTGGTGAGGAGACAGATTCTCGCCACGCCACCTGGTAGGAGCGACCTGTCAGGTAGGACGCAATCCAAGCGTGGGCCGCGCCGGAGATGCCCAACTCGGAGAGGGTGGAGAGGAGGATCTGATGGTTCACAGTATCGAAGGCAGCCGATAGGTCTAGAAGGATGAGAGCAGAGGAGAGAGAGTTAACTTTAGCAGTGCGGAGCGCCTCCGTGATACAGAGAAGAGCAGTCTCCGTTGAATGACTAGTCTTGAAACCTGACTGATTTGGATCAAGAAGGTCATTCTGAGAGAGATAGCGGGAGAGCTGGCCAAGGACGGCACGTTCAAGAGTTTGAGAGAAAAGAAAGAAGGGATACTGGTCTGTAGTTGTTGACATCGGAGGGATCGAGTAGGTTTTTTCAGAAGGGATGCAACTCTCGCTCTCTTGAAGACGGAAGGGACGTAGCCAGCGGTCAGGGATGAGTTGATGAGTGAGGTGAGGTAAGGGAGAAGGTCTCCGGAAATGGTCTGGAGAAGAGAGGAGGGGATAGGGTCAAGCGGGCAGGTTGTTGGGCGGCCAGCCGTCACAAGAAGCGAGATTTCATCTGGAGAGAGAGGGGAGAAAGAGGTCAGAGCACAGGGTAGGGCAGTGTGAGCAGAACCAGCGGTGTTGTTTGACTTAGCAAACGAGGATCGGATGTCGTCGACCTTCTTTTCAAAATGGTTGACGAAGTCATCTGCAGAGAGGGAGGAGGGGGAGGGGGAGGAGGATTCAGGAGGGAGGAGAAGGTGGCAAAGAGCTTCCTAGGGTTAGAGGCAGATGCTTGGAATTTAGAGTGGTAGAAAGTGGCTTTAGCAGCAGAGACAGAGGAGGAAAATGTAGAGAGGAGGGAGTGAAAGGATGCCAGGTCCGCAGGGAGGCGAGTTTTCCTCCATTTCCGCTCGGCTGCCCGGAGCTCTGTTCTGTGAGCTCGCAATGAGTCGTCGAGCCACGGAGCGGGAGGGGAGGACCGAGCCGGCCTGGAGGATAGGGGACATAGAGAGTCAAAGGATCCAGAAAGGGAAGAGAGGAGGGTTGAGGAGGCAGAATCAGGATATAGGTTGGAGAAGGTATGAGCAGAGGGAAGAGATGATAGGATGGAAGAGGAGAGAGTAGCGGGGGAGAGAGAGCGAAGGTTGGGACGGCGCGATACCATCCGAGTAGGGGCAGTGTGGGAAGTGTTGGATGAGAGCGAGAGGGAAAAGGATACAAGGTAGTGGTCGGAGACTTGGAGGGGAGTTGCAATGAGGTTAGTGGAAGAACAGCATCTAGTAAAGATGAGGTCGAGCGTATTGCCTGCCTTGTGAGTAGGGGGGAAGGTGAGAGGGTGAGGTCAAAAGAGGAGAGGAGTGGAAAGAAGGAGGCAGAGAGGAATGAGTCAAAGGTAGACGTGGGGAGGTTAAAGTCGCCCAGGACTGTGAGAGGTGAGCCGTCCTCAGGAAAGGAGCTTATCAAGGCATCAAGCTCATTGATGAACTCTCCGAGGGAACCTGGAGGGCGATAAATGATAAGGATGTTAAGCTTGAAAGGGCTGGTAACTGTGACAGCATGGAATTCAAAGGAGGCGATAGACAGATGGGTAAGGGGAGAAAGAGAGAATGACCACTTGGGAGAGATGAGGATCCCGGTGCCACCACCCCGCTGACCAGAAGCTCTCGGGGTGTGCGAGAACACGTGGGCGGACGAAGAGAGAGCAGTAGGAGTAGCAGTGTTATCTGTGGTGATCCATGTTTCCGTCAGTGCCAAGAAGTCGAGGGACTGGAGGGAGGCATAGGCTGAGATGAACTCTGCCTTGTTGGCCGCAGATCGGCAGTTCCAGAGGCTACCGGAGACCTGGAACTCCACGTGGGTCGTGCGCGCTGGGACCACCAGATTAGGGTGGCCGCGGCCACGCGGTGTGGAGCGTTTGTATGGTCTGTGCAGAGAGGAGAGAACAGGGATAGATAGACACATAGTTGACAGGCTACAGAAGAGGCTACGCTAATGCAAAGGAGATTGGAATGACAAGTGGACTACACGTCTCGAATGTTCAGAAAGTTAAGCTTACGTAGCAAGAATCTTATTGACTAAAATGATTGAAATGATACAGTACTGCTGGAGTAGGCTAGCTGGCAGTGGCTGCGATGTTGACACTACACTAATCAAGTCGTTCCGTCGAGTGTAATAGTTTCTACAGTGCTGCTATTTGGGGCTAGCTAGCTAGCTAGCAGTGTTGATTGCGTTACGTTACGTTAAAAGAACGACAATAGCTGGCTAGCTAACCTAGAAAATCGCTCTAGACTACACAATTGTCTTAGATACAAAGATGGCTATGTAGCTAGCTAGCTACGATCAAACAAATCAAACCGTTGTACTGTAATAGTTTCTACAGTGCTGCTATTCGGGGGCTAGCTGGCTAGCTAGCAGTGTTGATTGCGTTACGTTACGTTAAAAGAACGACAATAGCTGGCTAGCTAACCTAGAAAATCACTCTAGACTACACAATTGTCTTAGACGTTAGCTAGTTGCTTAGCTAGCTGCTGGGCAGATAGCAGTGTAGACTACGTTAGGACGACGAAATACGATAATTACGCAATTATCTTTGATACAAAGATGGCTATGTAGCTAGCTAAGAAGAAATTGCTAAGATTAGACAAATCAAGCCGTTGTACTATAATGAAATGTAATGAAAATGTAATGAAAGGTTATACTACCTGCGGACCGAAGTGTAGATGCGACCGCTCGCTCCAACC
>NW_027001953.1:0-6871 GCF_036934945.1 Oncorhynchus masou masou
CTATGTAGTACTGTGGAATAGAGTTCCATGTAGTCATGGCTCTATGTAGTACTGTGCTCCTCCCATGGTCTGTTCTGGACTTGGGGACTGTGAAGAGACCTCTGGTGGCATGTCTTGTGGGGTATGTATATCTTCAATGGGAGTCACCTCTGAGACCAACACCACTGATCCCAGGATTCCTCATCTTCAATGGGAGTCACCTCTAGCTCAAGGCTGTGGATTCCTGCTTTCCACTGTTTAATGTGTACGGTATAAATACCCCTGGGAGTCTGCCTCTGCTTGGGAGTTTCTCCAACATGTTATGTAATTCAGTGCCAGGAGGAAGTCGCTCCAACTAAAAAACAAAGTTACATTCCAGTCGTTTTTTGTTTGTTTCATTTGTGGGTAAAGATGGGTGGGCGGCAAAGATAGGTGGGCGGCCACAGACACCTTACTGTATTCTGAATGGTACAGTATGTCCATCCCACAGACACCTTACTGTATTCTGAATGGTACAGTATGTCCATCCCACAGACACCTTACTGTATTCTGAATGGTACAGTATGTCTATCCCACAGACACCTTACTGTATTCTGAATGGTACAGTATGTCCATCCCACAGACAACTTACTGTATTCTGAATGGTACAGTATGTCCATCCCACAGACACCTTACTGTATTCTGAATGGTACAGTATGTCCATCCCACAGACACCATACTGTATTCTGAATGGTACAGTATGTCCATCCCACAGACACCTTACTGTATTCTGAATGGTACAGTATGTCTATCCCACAGACACCTTACTGTATTCTGAATGGTACAGTATGTCCATCCCACAGACAACTTACTGTATTCTGAATGGTACAGTATGTCCATCCCACAGACACCTTACTGTATTCTGAATGGTACAGTATGTCCATCCCACAGACACCTTACTGTATTCTGAATGGTACAATATGTCCATCCCACAGACACCTTACTGTATTCTGAATGGTACAGTATGTCTATCCCACAGACACCTTACTGTATTCTGAATGGTACATTATGTCCACCCCACAGACAACTTACTGTATTCTGAATGGTACAGTATGTCCATCCCACAGACACTGCACCTTACTGTATTCTGAATGGTACAGTATGTCCATCCCACAGACACCTTACTGTATTCTGAATGGTACAATATGTCCATCCCACAGACACCTTACTGTATTCTGAATGGTACAGTATGTCTATCCCACAGACACCTTACTGTATTCTGAATGGTACAGTATGCCCATCCCACAGACACCTTACTGTATTCTGAATGGTACAGTATGTCCATCCCACAGACACCTTACTGTATTCTGAATGGTACAGTATGTCCATCCCACAGACACCTTACTGTATTCTGAATGGTACAGTATGTCCATCCCACAGACACCTTACTGTATTCTGAATGGTACAGTATGTCCATCCCACAGACACCTTACTGTATTCTGAATGGTACAGTATGTCCATCCCACAGACACCTTACTGTATTCTGAATGGTACAGTATGTCCATCCCACAGACACCTTACTGTATTCTGAATGGTACAGTATGTCCATCCCACAGACACCTTACTGTATTCTGAATGGTACAGTATGTCCATCCCACAGACACCTTACTGTATTCTGAATGGTACAGTATGTCTATCCCACAGACACCTTACTGTATTCTGAATGGTACAGTATGTCCATCCCACAGACAACTTACTGTATTCTGAATGGTACAGTATGTCCATCCCACAGACACCTTTACTGTATTCTGAATGGTACAGTATGTCCATCCCACAGACACCTTACTGTATTCTGAATGGTACAATATGTCCATCCCACAGACACCTTACTGTATTCTGAATGGTACAGTATGTCTATCCCACAGACACCTTACTGTATTCTGAATGGTACAGTATGTCCATCCCACAGACAACTTACTGTATTCTGAATGGTACAGTATGTCCATCCCACAGACTGCACCTTACTGTATTCTGAATGGTACAGTATGTCCATCCCACAGACACCTTACTGTATTCTGAATGGTACAGTATGTCCATCCCACAGACACCTTACTGTATTCTGAATGGTACAGTATGTCCATCCCACAGACACCTTACTGTATTCTGAATGGTACAGTATGTCCATCCCACAGACACCTTACTGTATTCTGAATGGTACAGTATGTCCATCCCACAGACACCTTACTGTATTCTGAATGGTACAGTATGTCCATCCCACAGACACCTTACTGTATTCTGAATGGTACAGTATGTCCATCCCACAGACACCTTACTGTATTCTGAATGGTACAGTATGTCCATCCCACAGACACCTTACTGTATTCTGAATGGTACAGTATGTCCATCCCACAGACACCTTACTGTATTCTGAATGGTACAGTATGTCCATCCCACAGACACCTTACTGTATTCTGAATGGTACAGTATGTCCATCCCACAGACACCTTACTGTATTCTGAATGGTACAGTATGTCCATCCCACAGACACCTTTACTGTATTCTGAATGGTACAGTATGTCCATCCCACAGACACCTTACTGTATTCTGAATGGTACAGTATGTCCATCCCACAGACACCTTACTGTATTCTGAATGGTACAGTATGTCCATCCCACAGACACCTTACTGTATTCTGAATGGTACAGTATGTCCATCATCCAGACACTTACTGAATTCATTCTGAATGAACAGCCACTTTACAATAGTGTATGTCCATCCCACAGACACCTTACTGTATTCTGAATGGTACAGTATGTCCATCCCACAGACACCTTACTGTATTCTGAATGGTACAGTATGTCCATCCCACAAACACCTTACTGTATTCTGAATGGTACAGTATGTCTATCCCACAGACACCTTACTGTATTCTGAATGGTACAGTATGTCCATCCACAGACACCTTACTGTATTCTGAATGGTACAGTATGTCCATCCCACAGACACCTTACTGTATTCTGAATGGTACAGTATGTCCATCCCACAGACACTGCACCGTACTGTATTTTGGAGCACCGAAAACCTTTTGACCACTCGTGGGTGTGTTGTTGTTGCCTTGTAAGAGGCTGTATTTGTTCAAGCCATTAGCTTAACTATTAAAATACCAGTTTCCGGAGTGTCTTTGATTCCCAACGTCTCCACGGTGTGTGTTTCTCTGTGTGTTTACAAAGAAAGCCCCTGTGCATGCTGCCTTCACGTTGATTTCCTAGTCATTTAACTGGAATGTGGTAGTAATTAATGCCCCATCAATTTAACATGTATCGGGGACCGATTCGAGCGGCAGTCATGAAATACTATTTTTTTTTCAAATGCACAAAAAAATGTCTATGAATTGTAATTATTTATCCGTTAGCTTTTTTAGTATGTGCATTATTCCGCAAAGCACTGTCATTCGTCGTTAGTATCTTAACATGTGGCTGTTAAAAACGACAGGGTTTTAAATGTTTCTTATTCTTATTAAAACTTGAAATGATGAGAAGAAGAAGAAGAAAAAAAGTACATAAATAATACACCAGGGTTAAGTAGATAATCCACTGATTAAACGGATTAAAATAACCCAACGTAGAGGACAGGGCCTTCAGAACATATACAGACCTCTGGGTTCAGAAGGTTGGATTCAAATGGATTCAATTGGCTCTCTTTTTTTTGTTGTTGTTGTCAACAACACAAAAATACTCAGTGTTAGTGAAAGAAAAAATAAAACACTAAAATATCTTGATTACATAAATCTTCAACCCTCTGAGTCAGTAGATGTTAGAATCACCTTTGCCAACGATTACAGCTGTGATTCTTTATTTTTTATTATTTGTTTAGGGGGTGGATCAGCTTTAATATTGCAGATAGATTGTAAGTGTCTGCATCATTTTCAATACCCCATATCTATATATATCAGGGGAGGCTGGAGCCTGGCAGGTACACAGTAGTGGAGGCTGCTTAGGAGAGAAGGGTTCAGTGTAGTGGCTGGACTGGAGCCTGGCAGGTACACAGTAGGGGAGGCTGCTTAGGAGAGAAGGGTTCAGTGTAGTGCCTGGACTGGGGCCTGGCAGGTACACAGTAGGGGAGGCTGCTTAGGAGAGAAGGGTTCAGTGTAGTGGCTGGACTGGAGCCTGGCAGGTACACAGTAGTGGAGGCTGCTTAGGAGAGAAGGGTTCAGTGTAGTGGCTGGACTGGAGCCTGGCAGGTACACAGTAGTGGAGGCTGCTTAGGAGAGAAGGGTTCAGTGTAGTGGCTGGACTGGACTGGAGCCTGGCAGGTACACAGTAGTGGAGGCTGCTTAGGAGAGAAGGGTTCAGTGTAGTGGCCGTGGCTGGAGCCTGGCAGGTACACAGTAGTGGAGGCTGCTTAGGAGAGAAGGGTTCAGTGTAGTGGCTGGACTGGAGCCTGGCAGGTACACAGTAGGGGAGGCTGCTTAGGAGAGAAGGGTTCAGTGTAGTGGCTGGACTGGAGCCTGGCAGGTACACAGTAGGGGAGGCTGCTTAGGAGAGAAGGGTTCAGTGTAGTGGCTGGACTGGAGCCTGGCAGGTACACAGTAGTGGAGGCTGCTTAGGAGAGAAGGGTTCATAATAATGGCCGGAACGGATGGAATGGCATCAAACACCAGGAAACCCTGGAAACCCTGGAAACCATGGAAACCATGTGTTTGATGTATTTGATTCCATTCCACTAGTTCTGATTCAGTCATTACCACAAGCCTGTTCTCTCCAATTAAGGTGCCACCAACCTCCTGTGATATATGTACACATATATAGTAAATATTTATGTTCCTTCTCTTCTTCTCCTAACCCTACCACCCCTCCCTTAATTGGAATTATTTTTTTTATTTTTTTTTACTAAATCCTGACAAATTGTCCAATGCTGCCAACCCCCCCATCCTACACCACTCTCGCTCTAATCAGGGTTTAGATTAATCTTCTGCTGCCCCCATCCTGATTGCTCTCTCTCTGTCTCTGGGTCCCCCAGGCTCCCCTCCCCTGACCTGACTGATTGGGAATGAGGGATTTGGGCTCAGAGAGAGAAATGGGGAGAGAGAGAATTAAGAGAAAGAGGGTGAGGGAGATATGGAGAGAAACAGGGAGAGAGAGTAGCTGTTAGGGTTTAGAGTGTGCTGCCAAGTCACGTGACATTCCAGTGGGGGGAACGAGAGGAGGGGGAACCTTGGAAGAGGAGGAACATGGTTCAGGGGGGATCTTCTTTGGCATCACACCAGGTCTTAGGCGGGAGGTGGTAACCATGACGATCAGTTATTGCTGCTGCTGAAGAGAACCAATCAGAACATCAACCAGACAGTCTAGTTTTAATGAACACAACAACCTGCCCTCTTTTTTAGTATTTTATTGACTTTTTCACATTTCCAATGTAGTGTAATTGGAAGAGAAGAAAAGATAACAAAAAGGCACAAATTCACAGTAAAAGAAACAGAACGAGGGAGTGAGAGGGGGAGAGAGGGATAAAGGGGGAGAGAGGGGAAGAGAGAGAAAGAGAGAGAAAGAGAGAGGGATAGAGGGAGAGAGAGAGGGAGAGAGAGAGCGGGAGAGTGAGAGAGAAGACAAAAACATCAATACTCTGGGGTTCTGAACTCATTATCAATACTCTGGGGTTCTGAACTCATCAATACTCTGGGGTTCTGAACTCATCAATACTCTGGGGTTCTGAACTCATTATCAACAGACTGGGGTTCTGAACTCATTATTTATTATGTTTACAAACCCAGGGAACTAATATCTATGAGGTCATCTCTGACAGCCAACATCTCCCACCAGGTGAAGGGAGTCTTCTGACTCTATTGTCCCATAAATACCAGGGCCCAGTGCTAAATGGATTGGGCCCTGGTAGACCCTATGCCCAATGCATTTATGGAGATATGAGAGGACTTGATTGGATTAAGAGGATTTGATTGGTTTAAGAGGATTTGATTGGTTTAAGAGGATTTGATTGGTTTAAGAGGATTTGATTGGTTTAAGAGGATTTGATTGGTATAAGAGGATTTGATTGGTTTAGGAGGATTTGATTGGTATACGAGGATTTGATTGGTTTAAGAGGATTTGATTGGTTTAAGAGGATTTGATTGGTTTAAGAGGATTTGATTGGTTTAAGAGGGAAGGATTTGATTGGTTTAAGAGGATTTGACTGGTATAAGAGGATTTGATTGGTTTAAGAGGATTTGATTGGTTTAAGAGGGAAGGATTTGATTGGTTTAAGAGGATTTGACTGGTATAAGAGGATTTGATTGGTATAAGAAAGATGGTGAAACTTCCACCGAACCTGTCAAATCCTCTCAGATCTCCACACAAGGAGTAGGGTTTAGGGCATAGGGCGTAGGGGTCCATTTGGAACCAGGCCCTGTTAGTCCTACAGTAGGTGTTTAACATGTCAGCTAACCACATCATATGATATAACAATCTGATGCCCGACTGAGCAGTCGATGACGTGGCACTCTACCATTGGTTGATGTAATGCCACGTCTGCAATGCAGTCAGCCTGAGACATCATCATTATGTTTGAAACCATCTCAGACTACATCCAGGCCCTCCTCCTTCTCCCTGACTAGAGTTCCCTACCAAATGGGACCCTATTCTATATATATAGTAACCTACTTTTAATCAGAGCCCCTGGTCAAAAATAGTGCATTATATAGGGAATAGGGTGCCGTTTAGGACACATCCCAGTTCTGAACAAGACTTCCCCTTTAACTGACCAGCTCTGGACTTCCCCTTTAACTGAGCAGCTCTGGACTTCCCCTTTAAGTGGCCAGCTCTGGACTTCCCCTTTAACTGACCAGCTCTGGACTTCCCCTTTAATGTGACCAGCTCTGGACTTCCCCTTTAACTGACCAGCTCTGGACTTCCCCTTTAAC
>NW_027001954.1:0-190835 GCF_036934945.1 Oncorhynchus masou masou
CATTTAGCCCACCAAAATCGGTGAAATTTCTTACAATGTATGAACTCTCATTACTGGTATTTTCTCTTCACAGGGACCTCAAGCACAGCCACAGATGTCTCGACAAGTACAACATCTACACCTGTTGCAACATCAACAACAAAAGGAATCACAACCACTACTTCCATCTCAGTCGGTTGGTGATATGTTATGCAACCTGCACATATTTCAGAGAATAGTACTTTAAAGGCACACACTAGTATTTCACCAGTACAGTTTAAGCACAATTTTCAATTGAAGCACCTTTCAAATAGTAATAGAGTGTCCTTTTTTTCCCAACTACCCCTGCAACAAATAGCTGTTCCTGTTACCACAGTACCTGGTTCTGCCATCACAATACCAACTGGAGAACCCGTCACTGTTCCTGTTACTGGTTATACAACTACAACCACATCTGTGGCCCCCTCAACTACTGTTTCAAGCACAGCACCAACATTGGCTATGACAACTACCAGCACAACTCCAACAACTACTTCTACTACTACGACAACAACTACCACAACGACTGCACATCTTGCAGTGGTTACATTACAAGTCACCATACAAGAGGTTTTTGTACCAGCTTTGAGTAATCCTCAAAGCACAGAATTTCAAACACTTGCGGTATCCTTTACTTCAGTGGTAAGTCCTGTGATCATATCTTTCTTGTATTTCTTTCTTTTGATTGTTACTGAGAATATGGTCGACGTACTGGGACAGAGTTACTTTTTTACCTCATATCAAGCTTAAATAAAGTGACAGAAATGTGTTTTTTTTTTGCATGTAGAACATTATTCATTCTATTCTATAGTCCATGAATGTTGTTTGTTCTTTTCTCAAACAGTGTGACGTGATCTATCAAGCAAAATATGGGATTCTTTTCATCCGGACGATTGTCATTTCATTCATGTAATATTCTATGCTATTCTATTCTACCTCTAAAGTAGCTTGATTCAATTTATGCGATAGCTTGAAAAAATACTTCTCAAAATACTCTTTTAAGCATTATATTGCTTTTAAAAACCTTCACCAGTCAACATTCTTGTCATCGGAATATTTTTTATGTTGATTCCATTGTGATGATATTGTTATTACCTTTGGTGCAAGCTGGACATGCATGACTGTCCACTTTCCAGTCAGCTTTTGATTTGACCCTTGACATCTGAAATTTGTGCCCTTTGCAGACCAGTGTTCCATTCTCGTATGGCAGCAGACACACAGGTGGAGCTGGAAGTGGTGTTCAATGACACCGCCATTGCAACTATCGCTAATGCAACTATGCCCAAGGACATTGACGTTAAAGATACACTGAAAGAGGCTGTGACCAATCCAAACTCTACCTTCAACCTCTCTGTGGTTCCAAACTCCATCACTATTATCAGTAAGTAAACCTATGAAATGGATTCACCAAAATTATCCGTTGACATACAGTGGGGTCCGGAATTATTGGATCCCTTGAAAAATAATAAGCAAAAAAGACGATGTAAAATAAATTACACAAATACTGACCTTTATTGTGTGATCAAAAACATTTACAAATGATATTATTTGATACTAATACAATTGCTCAGGGAAAGAGATTTTTTGACAAGTAATAAAGAAAGTCTCTAAAAGATATGATCCCCTGTTTTCAATACTCCATCACGCTCCCCTTGCAAGGAAAAAAACACTTAGACTTTTTCTAAAATGTTTTGAGACTGAAGAACACATTGGGAGGGATCTCGACCATTCCACAGAATCTTTCCAGATCCTAGTACCTTTTAGTCTGCGCTTATGGACTGCCTTCTTTTAATTCAAACCACAGGTTTTCAATGGGGTTCAAGTCCGGAGACTGATATGGCCATTGCAAAATATAGATTTTGTGGTCAATTAACTATTTCTTTTTGTATTTTGATGTGTTTTGTTATTGTTCTGCTGGAAGATTCACTTGTTGCCAAGTTAATGCCTTCTGGCAGAGGCAACCAGGTTTTTTGCTAAAATGTCCTGGTAAAGTTCATGACGCCATTCACCTTTAAAAGGATCTCAGGACCAGTGGAAGCAAAATAGCCCCATAACATCAAAGATCCAACATCAGAATTTACAGTAGGGATGAGATACCTTCTGGATATACATCGTTCTTTTGAAGGCCAAAGCCACCATTGATGTACGTGGCCAAAGTGCTCTATTGTCATGTCATCTGACCATAGGTACAAGTGCAAAAACAATAGATCTGTGACAAAAGGGCTGTGTATATAAAAACACTGAATTTACATAAATAGTTAAACGTCCAAATATTCAGTGATTCACACATTCGCAATACATTTGTGGAGCAATTTAGGCAAGACACCAACAAAGGTAGCTAAACTTCAATGTGACTGTTAACAGTACTCAAATGTGTCAAATAAGCTAATTAACACTTAAGGCCTTAAAAAGTGTTCATTAGCCCTAAAAACGATCAGCTCATATACTAAGCTTGCATTTCTGGCATTTTGTGTTCACAGGGACCCCAATTATAACCACAAATTTCACAACAAATACAGTGGCTCCTCCTATCATCATAACCGATATGAACACAATGACTGCCCCTACCACCACAACTGCTGTGACCGCAATGACCACGCCAACCACCACAAGCGCTCCATCCACCACAACCGTTGCAGCCACCATTACACTTACTACAGTGCCTGTGGAGTTCACTTCTAGAGAGACATTTACCTCCGACCTATCAAACTCATCCTCTCAGGCCTTTCAAACGCGAGCATCACTGATTAAAACACAGGTGAGCCTCCTGATTGAATGAGAACACAAATGTGTGAATGTCCCGATGAGAGGGGGGGATTACTGTAACATACACATTCAGACATCTGTTGACATGTGAATTGTTTGTCTAAACTTAACCAGTTTTTTCCTTGCAGCTTGAACCTTTCTATCAATCAGCTTTCACATCATTCAACAGTTTGACAGTGACCGAATTCAGGTGATTTGTTTGCATTCAATTGATCATGTTGATTTTAATGAATTCAATCTTACAGACAAAATACCATATGTGCATTTTACTTAACATTGTGATAAACATGATTATTATTCAAAATGTAGAAACAAATGATTAAAGATGCAGATGTTGACGATAATATCCTTGTGACTTTTGAAGGACGCGGCTCAGAAATGCCTGAAATGTCTTAGCACTGCTTTCTTACATCATCCAAAAAACATAGTTGCTGGAATATGAACTGTTGTAATGTCAACCCCGCGAACAAGAACCACACGTAAAACACACACCTTGCAACATTAAAAAAACGATGTTTTTCACTCATAGATTTTAGTCCTTTACTACTACAGATTTGTTATTGACATTTATCCCGGTACTTATTTAATATACACACACCAAACAACTGAAATATCTGATTTTATGAAAATGGAACAATCTTCATATGGTTCTGCATTGCAATGGTTCAATTGCCAGTCTTCTCTATGTAGCTTTAACATATTTCTCTCTCTTTCATTCATTCACAGAAATGGATCAATCATCAACACTATGAATTTAGCATTTAGATCTTCTGTCCTCAATTCCACGAAGATTCGGACCATTTTAATAAATTCTGCTCAGAAAATCACAGTTTTCAACATTGACACCACCACAATTAAGGTCAATGGCACAGGTAAATCCTTATCTGTTAAATGTATATTTTGCAATCCATTATCGAGAGGTTGACTGCTATATTATCTGACTATTTTCCTTTAACCTTTCTGGGACCGGGAGCAGTATTGAGTAGTTTGGATGAATGAGGTGCCCAATGTAAACTGCCTGTTACTAAGGCCCAGAAGCAAAACTGTGACAATAATGTCTGTGAGAATAACAGAACTGATATGGCAGGCAAAAACCTGAGGAAAATCCATCCAGGAAGTGGCATTCTTTTGAAATGAGTGTTTTTCCATTGAAAGCCTATCCACCATATAAACGGATGGGACCTAGATTGCAGTTCCTATGGCTTCCAGTAGATGTCAACAGTCTTTAGACACTGTTTCAGGCTTTTATTCTGAAAAAATTAGTAAGAATGACAACATTTTCTGAGTGGTCGCTGGAATGAACAAGAGCTTTTTGTGTACGCGACCGGCAGCACCCTCTGTTCTTTTTCCTTTGTATTGAATACGCTATTGTCCGTTTGAAATATTATGGATTATAAAGACAATAGACAACCTGAGGATTATTAAAAAACATTGTTTGACATGTTTCGACGAACTTTACCGGTACTATTTGGATCTATTCGTCTGCCTGTTGTGACCGCCTTTTGTGACTTTCGTGATTAATCTACTTGGCTGGAAAATGTTTGTATGCTTTTGTATGCGGGGTGCTGTCCTCAGATAATCGCATTGTGTGCTTTCGCCGTAAAGCCTTTTTGAAATCTGACACAGCAGCAGGATTAACAAGAAGTTAAGCTTTATTGTGATGTATTACAATTGGGATTTTATGAAAGTTAAATATTTATAATACTGTAGCTTGAATTTGGCACTCTGCCATTTCACCGGATGTTGTTGAGGTGTCCCGCTAGCGGAATCATATTGCAAGTACACAAAAGTACTTTTTCTACCTAGTCATATGGTCATATCATGGATCATTTATCTAATTGATTTAGAATTTTAGGATCCCTTTGGGTATAATTATTATACACAAATTATTTGATAAAATTATGAATCTGGCCATGACTTCTATTGCCCATAGAAACACATTGAGTAACACATTCATAAATGGCAAAAATACACTCAAAAACAAAATACTGAGGAGTAAGGTTTTGAAGTGTCATACGAGTTGGTAGCCCAAACGGTGCAAACGCTACAGAGAGAAGGTGGAACATCAGCATTACAGATTTCAGATGAGTCCTGTGGGGTCAAAACGTTCAGCTTTTCTCTGAGAAGACCACAATTCAGGATGTCTCATGGTCTGACAAACACTGCTGTAGCTCAGCCACCTTCCACCGCTAATGCGGAAGGCCAACATAAGCGGATGCAGTGGATTGGCACAAATCTCTAGTTTAAACTGATGGATTTTGATGAGGATTTTTTTATGATGTTACTTAGATCGATGAACGGCTGCCTCAGTAGACTCTTAAGGATTAATAATAAGAGATCATTTTCATTTTATTTCAGGTGGCCATACATCTGCTGTTCCTACTACAACTACTGAGGCTGGCACAACCATCACAAAACCAACTGGAAAACCTGCCACTGTTCCTGTGACTGGGCCTGCAACCACAACAACATTTGTGGCCCCCACAACTACAGTTTCAAGCACAGCATCAACATTAACCATGAAGACTACCAAGACAACCACTACCTTAACACCATCTACTACAACAACAACAACGCCAATAACAACCAAAACAACTGCACATCCTGTCGTGTTTACATTAAAACTCACAATTGAAGTTGTATATGTACCAGCATTGACCAACACTGAAAGCACAGAATTTCAAACACTTGCACTAACCATTACTTCAGAGGTAAGTCGTGTGATCATATATTCACTGTATTTCTTTGTTCGGATTGTTACTGAGAATATGGTCAGATAGAGTTCTTTATTTCCCTAATATCAAGCTTACTGTAAACAAAATTACAAATATATAATACAGAAGTGGTTGGTTTTTGTGTGTAGAACATTATTTAGACCTTTGTCCATTGATGTTGTCTCTTCTTTTATCAAACAGTGTGATGAGATCTACCAATCAAAATATGGGATCATTTTCATCCAGACGATCGTCATTGCATTCTTGTAATATTTTATGCTTTTACTATTCTATCTCCATAAATACTATGATTTAATGTCACTAATATCTTGGCAAGGTCCTTCTCAATGAGCCTTATTTTAAACCTTACATTACCTTTATACAGCTCCATCAATCAACATTCCTGTCATTATTATATGTTTCTGTTGCTGCCATTGTGGTGGTAGTTTAATATAACCTAAGGTGCAGGCTACACATTGCCTGACTAACCACTTTTCAGACACCTTTTAATCTGACCTCTGAACTTTGTGCCCTTTGTAGACCTGTGTCCCGACGTTCCCTTATGCCAGCAGAAATACAGGTGGAAATGGAAGTGGTATTCCAACAGATCTCCGCAGAATCTAGGATGAGTAATGACATTGAAAATACACTGAAAGAGGCTGTGACCAATCCAAACTCCAACTTCAATTTCTCTGTGTATCCGGACTCCATCACTGTTATTAGTAAGTAAACCTATACAATGGGTTTCCCAAAACTGTCCATTGATGTGCATGAATATGCTAGCTAGCAACTCAAATGAATGAATAGGCAGGTGCATCTTAAATCTGGTAAGCCTATGGCAATAGAATATCAGTTTAATTAAGAAATGCATCCTTTCCCTGATTATTCCTATCGCCTGTTCTGTAGTAACATGCTTGCATAGCTTGACTGGTTCCTCGGCTTACGTCAAATTAAGTTGTTGCTCGATAGAATTTCCAGAAGTGCATTTCATACCGTAGGTTTCAGTTCTTTAAAAAAATATACATACACTGGAAAGCAATACTATAAATGCCTGGTGAAGGGTTACCTTCTCAAGAACCTGTTGTTTCATATAATATACATTAAACATTACAATCTGTTGCGTTCCTTAAACCTATGATTGCATTTAGGATAATATTCTAATTTGAGCGGCAAGTATATTGCACCAAATAAGAGACAATCCTGGAGAGACATTACATTTTAACTTCAAATGTTGCTAAAAAGGTTTTGA
The DNA here is from genome assembly GCF_036934945.1 of Oncorhynchus masou masou. NCBI lineage: Eukaryota > Metazoa > Chordata > Actinopteri > Salmoniformes > Salmonidae > Oncorhynchus > Oncorhynchus masou. Next base: position 6,748 of record NW_027001954.1, read on the forward strand.
TATTAAAATGTCGAATTCAAGTTTGCATTTTGTGTTCACAGGGGTCCCAAATACATCCACAGGTGCCACCACAATTACAATGGCTAGTCCTGTCATCACAACCGTTGTCCCAGCTGCTGCAACCACTACAACTGCTGCTGCCACCACAACCTCTGTGGCTACAAATACACTCACTACAGTGTCTGTGGAGTTCACGTCCAAAGGAGAGACATTTATCTCCGACCTATCAACCTCATCCTCTCAGGCCTTTCAAACTCGAGCATCACTGATTAAAACACAGGTGAGCCTCCTGAAGGAAGGAGAAGAACACAAATGTGGGAAGGACATGATGAGAGGGGTAGAATACAGTAATAAACACCTTTCAGTTGACTCTTATTATGATTGCTAAATACTGCAAAATGTAAAGACTTTCCCCCCAATCCCCCCTTCCCCAAAACACGTGCAAATATTTGACTATAAATTGCGCCTTATGCTAATAAGGCTAATATTATACACTACAGAGCAATTTACTTGAGGTTCATATTCTTATATTTTATTATTTCTTATTGTTATTGCATTGTCGAGAAGGAACCTGCAAGTACGCATTTGGTTGGACGGTGTATACCATGTGTATCTCCAACATACGACTAGTATGTATGGAATACCGTGTGGTTCAGTGGTCTAAGGCACTGCATCTCAGTGCTTGAGTTGTCACTACAGACCCTGGTTCGATTCCATGCTGTATCACAACCGGACTTGATTGGGTGTCCCATAGGGCGGCGCACAATTGGCCCAGCGTAGTCTGGGTTAGGGTTTGGCCGGGTAGGCCATCATTGTAAATAAGAATTTGTTCTTAACTGACTTGCTTAGTTAAATAAAGGTTAAAAAAAATGTACTTTAAACTTTACATGTTTTTTGCTTTTCAGCTTGAACCTTTCTATCGATCAGCTTTCACCTCTTTCAACAGTTTGACAGTAATAAAATTCAGGTGATTTGTTTGCATTCAATTGATTATGTTGATTTTAATTAATTGAATTCTACAGCCAAAGAACCGTATACAGATTTCATGAAAATGTATATAAACATGCTACATCATTAAACAAGAGGAAGAAATTCCTTTTTAAAATAAATAAATATTTCATTATGAAAATATATTGTAGTTCTGCATTGCAAGGCTCAACTGTCATTAAAACAATCTCTCATTTGTTCGCAGAAATGGATCAATCATTAACACCATGAATTTAGCATTTAGCTCCTCCGCTGTGCCAAATTCCAAGGAAATTGGCACCGTGTTGATAAAGGCTGCACAAAACATCACAGCTTTCAACATCAACCCCACGTCAGTTACTGTCAGTGGTGAAGGTAAAAAAATATTGTCCATGCTTTATGGTAAATTCATATTTTGTATGCCATTATCTAGAGGGTCTATATGGCGAAAACAAGGTTATTGTAGCAGTAACATTATTTGCATTTATTATGGATCCCCATCAGCAGCTACTCTTCCTGGTGTCCAGCAAAATTAAGGCAGTTCATACAATTTTAAAAACATTACAATACATTCACAGATTTCACAACACACTGTGTGTCCTCAGGCCCCTACTCCAACACTACCACATATCTACAGTACTAAATCCATGTGTATGTGTGTGTAAATATTTAACAGTAAATATGTACAGGCCTTATTCACAATAATCATGTTACAGGTTGGCAAATACATATTTCCCTTTCATGTTCACTTTCCCTCTCTTTATCTATGCAGTTGTGACCTCAAGTGGAATAAGCAGCAAGACCAGTCTCTTCACTGCTTCCTGTCTGGTGGTGTTGTCGCTGCTGCTGTCAAGCTAGTCTCAGCAGCAAGCAGCAGTATGAAATATCTTCACTTTGAAAATGTATTTACCTCATGTCCCCCACTCCCATCATATATAATGGCAACCTATTTAATCAGTATTTGTTAACCTAAGTTGATTCTCATTATAGCTATAGTTATTATAATCATCATTCAAATTGAAATAAACCTATTCTAATCAATTGGAGCTTATTGCTGTGGTACATTTACTTTGTCTTACATTACATTGAAAAGTTTATTTTCCAACAAAATGAGGATTAGCAGATTATTATATAATGTCTTAAAAAATTTAGAAGTGCATCCCAGTCATTTTGTACTCATTTGTACTCATCAGTGGCAGGAAATATATTTAAATTTAAGAGTTGACGTTCTTCCATGATCAGATATTCTTTGGTTGTTCTGCATATTGTACATTATGCGTTTTATAAATGTCTAATGATGTCACATGCACAGTGGCAATTTTATCATGTAAATTATGGTGGGGCAAAAAACATTTTTTTTAGATAGCTGCCAGCAAACCCACTATACAACACAACACTAAACAATACATGAATTGCACTGTAACAGTGACAAACGGTGCCCACACACTGTTAGGGCATAACTTTCCAAACAGCAGAGTCCCAACAGCAGTCCCAACAGCTTAACACTTCTACACCTGGCTATCAGCGGAGCCTTGTCTGGCAGCGAAACAGTTCATTCAGCCTCATTTAGTGCCTTTCAAAAACAAATTGCTGATATGGCTGACTTGCTTAAACAAATGTGGTTTCTACTGACAATTGAGATGTACAAACTATGGCATAAGGGGACGACGAGTGGATAAGAGGCAATCCATCATTTTGATTATGACACGAATGAGAGCGCTAGGACGGACGTAGTCAATGTAACAATTTGTTCAGCACTTTTGAAATGTACAGTAACAGAATTCAGAACATGGGCCGTTCTTACAGTATTCTTCCTGCACACCAAGTCAGAACCGTAGGATAAATAGCAGGGGTATATGAGCAGATAATGAAAGCTCTGGCAATATTAAATGATTACCTTTCTCTAAAACAGGTTATAGGCTACATGTTAACCACCAAGTCAGGAAGAGTAGGCAAAATTAGAAGGGGAAACTGGACCAAATTATCAGGGTGAGGCACATGAGCTACTAACAACTTACTACACAACATACATGTAGTATTATTTTCTTAGCTACAGAATACATATCTCCCTGGCATAACCTAGTGTTTAGAGCATTGGGCCAGTAACCGGAAGGTTGCTGGATCAAATCCCCAAGCTGAGAAGCTTGGAGATTTGTTGTTCTGCCCCTGAGCAAGGCAGTTAACCCACTGTTCCCCTGGCACCATGGATGTCGATTAAGGCAGCACCCCGCAACACTTTAATTCAGAGGGGTTGGGTTAAATACAGAAGACTTTCAGTTGAATACATTGACTAGGTATCCTCCTTTCCCCATATTACATAATTTATGCAGCAGCATACAATACATTTTTGGACTCACCTTGTTGTGCTGTGCTCACTTGAACAGGAAGGTGACGCAGCAGTCCTTTGTGGGAAAACATTTTCATCAAACTTTGTCATCAAAGTCTTGCATTCTCTGGATTTATGGTGCTTTCAAGACAACTGGGAACTCTGAAAAAAACAAGGTTGAATCATGATGATGTCAGTGATCTTCATGTCGGAGCTCTAGAAAGAGGCTTGAGATAACGACATGGAATTCAGAGTTGCATGACCGTTGAAAATGTATTCTTCCAGTCTGAGCTCGTTTTTTCAGAGTTCCCAGTTGTCTTGAACTCTCTGAAATCAGATTTCCCAGTTCTGAGTTTTCTGTTGTTTTGAGCGAGGCAGAAGTCACGCTGGATTGACAGCATGGCCAATTTTGAATGTTTATCCATTTAAGCTTGGAAAAGAGACCCTTAAACCCACACACCTACTCCACTAAGTAGCAGGCTAGTAATTGCTTTGCAATACTTGCAGTTAGCCACCGATTCCTTCCAAACCACTTACTGTTGAATTTGCGATTTGCAACCTATTGTGTAATGTTCGTGTCCAATGGCCGATAAGCCCCGATATAGTTTTTCTATAATTGCACTGCCCCACGGGTCCTTCATCATGGGTCGCCACTGCACATGCATACAAGTGAATGATTCAAAATGCAAGCCCAGATCTCCCCTCAGACCTTTTTTTAAACATTACTTAAAAAACATATTAAACCTATGCAACATTAAACAATTAAAAACAATTCTGTAGCAATCAGGTTTGTGCAGTAGGCATTATCACTGCATATTGGCTATGATTCAATTTGCCCTGGCAATGTTGTTGCATCTGATGGTCAGTCTGAAGGGAGGGAGGAAGCGGAGCAGCAGTAGTGAGGCTGCCTCTCAGCCAACTCACTCTCCGTCCGCTTTCCCTCTAGTGATGAGCAATCCTGGCTCTTTTCAATGAGCCCGCACATTCGGCTCAGCTTACCAAAAAGAGATGTCTCTTTTGGCACCCAAACAGCTCTTTAAGTCAAACATTTTGCAACAGTTTGACTATGATTGTTGTTAAAGCAATTCAAATTAAATTATTAAATGAAGTCATACTCTACCTTAACTACAATGTATTTACAAATGCATTGGAATGCTATTAAACATGTACAAGTATAACATTTTCATGTATATAAACAAAGTGCATATAAATCTAACCATTCAACAATAATACAATCTGAACAGCATAATAGAATATTGCACCATATCAAATAAAAATAAATAATAATTTGCAAAACTGCAGCAGGCTGACAAATGTAAATAAATGTAAAAAAAGGATGCTATTACACATGTGCATTGAAAGTATACCTGGGGCTGTCCCTCCCTGCTGCTGAGGTTATTCTTTGAAGAGCCTCATCAATCGCATTGGCATCACTGAAGGCTAACTTCTTAAATCTGGGGTCAAGTGCAACGGTTTCTGATAGCACGTATTTATATTCCATTCTGTGGAACTTTCTGTCTATTGATGAACATAGGGTGTCCATCAACTCTGTCACTTGTCCTGTGGTTACATTTGCTTCCCCTGGCGGCTGGCTGTGATTCGCTGCAGACCCTTACACAGGAGTATAATTTTTGAGGCTGTCAAATAGCTGAAAAGAGAGAACATTACCTATTAGTTCAGGTTCATGTTTGTCTACTGATACTACATTCTCATCTACTGCTCATATACATACAGTTGAAGTCGAAACTTTACATACACCTTAGCCAAATACATTTAAACTCAGTTTTTCACAATTCCTGACATTTAATTATTGTATAAATTACCTGTTTTAGGTCAGTTAGGATCACCACTTCATTTCAATAGTGGAATGTTAGAATAATAGTAGAGAGAACTAGAGAGAACAATTTATTTCAGCTTTTATTTCTTTCATCACATTCCTAGTGGGTCAGAAGTTTACATACACTCAATTAGTATTTGGTAGCATTGCCTTGAATTTTTTTTAACTTGGGTCAAACGTTTGGGTAGCCTTCCACAAGCTTCCCACAATAAGTTGGGTGAATTTTGGCCCATTCCTCCTGACAGAGCTGGTGTAACTGAGTCAGGTTTCTAGGCCTCCTTGCTCACGCACGCTTTTACAGTTCTGACCACAAATGTTCTATAGGATTGAGGTCAGGGCTTGGCCACTCCATGATGGCCACTCCAATACCTTGACTTTCTTGTCCTTAAGCCGTTTTGCCACAACTTTGGAAGTATGCTTGGGGACATTGTCCATTTGGAAGACCCATTTGCACCCAAGCTTTAACTTCCTGACTGATGTCTTGATATGTTGCTTCAATATTTCCACATCATTTTCCTCCCTCATGAAGCCATCTATTTTGTGAAGTGCACCAGTCCCTCCTGCAGCAAAGCACCCCCACAACATGATGCTGCCACCACCGTGCTTCATGGTTCGGATAGTGTTCTTCAGCTTGCAAGCCTCCCCGTTTTTCCTCTTCACAAGGTCCTTTGCTGTTGTTCTGGGATTGATTTGCCCTTTTCACACCAAAGTACGTTCATCTCTAGGAGACAGAACACATCTCCTTCCTGAGCGGTATGACGGCTGCGTGGTCCCATGGTGTTTATACTTGCGTACTATAGTTTGTACAGATGAACGTGGTACCTTCAGGTGTTTGGAAATTGCTCCCAAGGATGAACCAGACTTGTGGAGGTCTACAGTTTTTTTTCTGAAGTCTTGGCTGATTTCTTATGATTATCCCATGATGTCAAGCAAAGAGGCACTGAGTTTGAAGGAAGGCATTGAAATACATCCACAGGTACACCTCCAGTTGACTCAAATGATGTCAACTACCCTATCAGAAGCTTCTAAAGCCATGACAAAATGTATGGAATTTTCCAAGCTGTTTAAAGGCACAGTCAACTTAGTGTATGTAAACTTCTGACTCACTGGAATTGTGATACAGTGAATTATAAGTGAAATAATCTGTCTGTAAACAATTGTTAGAAAAATTACTTGTGTCATGCACAAAGTAAATTTCCTAAACGACTTGCCAAAACTTGTTTGTTAACAAGACATTTGTGGAGTTGTTGAAAAACGAGTTTTAATGACTCCAACCTAAGTGTATGTAAACTTCCGACTTCAACTGTATGTCATACTGGATGAAATAATGATGTAGTACTAACTGCTTATTGTACCTCTCTCCACTGATATCCACAGTGACCTGCTCAAAGGGTTCCAGGACTCTGCACACCTCCTTCACCACCTCCCATTCCTCTTGGGGCAGAGCATCAACAGGTGCATTGACAATGGCCAGGGTAGAGTTGATGGCATTCTTTGACTCAAGAAACCGCTTCAACATATAAAATGTTGAATTACACCTTGTAGTGCAGTCTTGTTTAGGCCTCAGCTCAGGCATCCCCATCTGATGTTGTGTAGACTTTAGTTTTTCAGCACCTACTGTGCTCCTGTGGAAGTATTCCACAGCTGCTTTCACTTTGTCCACAGTGGGCTTCATCACCTTCAGAGCGTCTCGTACAATCAGGTTGATTGTGCGGGCAAGACATGGATGATGGATCCATTTAAAAATGTTCATGGCTTTGGTTAACACAACACAACAGACCACTTGCCATTCTCTGGCCACTCTCACAGTTCCTCTACCAAGTTCTCTGAGGTGTGTCTGTCGCTGAACTCAAAGCAGTCCAGAAGACAGCTAGACATCGAAAAATGTCTTCAATGAAGTGACATGTGGCCAACATGTAAGAAGTGGTTACCCTTGATGTCCAGCAGTCAGTGGTAAGGCAAACTGCAGTAGCTTTTTGGACTCTTTCCGGCACTGAAGCCTGTGTGCTCTTGTACAGTTGTGGAATAAGTGATTTTGAAAGGGTTTTACTGCTTGGAATTGTGTACATTGGATTTAGACTATTGCTATTTCTAAAACCTCTGTCCTCCACCATCGAAATTGGCTGGGTATTTGTGGCAATAATTTCAGGCAATGCAATATCAATCTGGCCTTGTTTTGCTACAGACATAGAAGTTTGGCATAAACTGGTCCATAGAAGACTGCGTTGCTGTGGGTCGCGGAGTAGGCCTACTTGACTGATTGGCTCCACCACTATCACTAGCAGGCCCGCTAGTTTCTCGAAGCTCCGCTACAGCTAGCTTCACAGTTGGGGTTGCATATGTCGGTGTAGGTTGTGCGTAGAACCAGCTTTATATGAGATTTTGTTTCGGCAAATTCTACACTGTGCTCTAACATTGTCTACAGCTGTCCTTCCTCTCTGTCCTCGCCTACTAAGTGTGTGAATGTGAGTGAGTTGGCTCGGCCCTCTCTCACGCATCTTTGGTTCATTGGTTGACACTGCGTGTCTGATTGACAGGAACAACAGGTGAGGATGTTCGTCTGAGCGGACAGTCAGAACGAATGTGTGCGCTTGAGCATTTAGGCCTATATTATTACATTTATTTTTTCGTTCTTTGAATTAGTTAATTCTATTAATTTAAATATTTTGATTATTCATATATTCATTTTCAAAATATTTTTTTTAAATAGATTCGGCTCTTCTGAAATGCGAGACGGCTCCCAACATTTACCTACAAGAGCCGGCTCTTAAGAGCCGAGTCGTTCGCGAATGACTTATCACTATTTCCCTGATGGTGAAACTCAAGTCGAACTGCATTATTTCTGCGTCATGCACCAATTTATGTTGTTACTCCTATAACCAGAGAAAGTGAAATATTCACCGATGTTAAAAAAGACACATGCCGCTAATGGTTACAAGCCACGCTCATCGGAACACTTTCATTGCAGCTGCAGTGCTGGTTGTGCAGTAGTAAGTGTTTCCAGTGCTGAATGTGCTGAATAACAACGTAAACATTAACTTACTCGTAAAAACAGCTGTATTCGTTGTCTCCCTATAGTCATGTTGTTAAAAGTTTACTGTGCGTTCAATTTGTTTTGGCACGAGGAAGTTGTACAAACACGGTGATCTTATAGGTGCACTTGATTTGCTCTCTGTGCCTGCCTGGTAGGCGGAGTTTTACCTTCAGACACATGAATTGGTTAAAAATGGTAAGACTTTGCCTTCCCGGCGCTAGGGCTGCTGCATCAGGTGCACCTACAATTCTGTCAAAGCTCAAAAAGATTTTAAAAAAATAGGAACGAAAGGCTTTGTCATTGGGTTTTTACACAAATGTTTGGTGATTGACAGGTAGTCTTAAACAAATCTACTTTGAAACAAAAATATAAGGTCAATGATATAGAGTTGAAATGGGTTCTGTTTAGAGTTTGCATCCCAATATTACACTTGATATACATCACAGAAGACTGAAACATGACAAAACCGCTTAACATAGACACACCTGATTTTCAGGTGATTTTCAGGCTTGCCATCATTGGACTCTGGAGCAGTGGAAACGCGTTCTCTGGAGTGATGAATCACGCTTTACCATCTGGCAGTCTGACAGACTAATCTGGGTTTGGCCGATGCCAGAAGAACGGAATGCATAGTGCCAACTGTAAAGTTTGGTGGAGGAGGAATAATGGTCTGGAGACGTTTTTCATGGTTGGGGCTAGGCCCCTTAGTTCTAGTGAAGGGAAATCTTAACGCTACAGCATACAATGACATTCTAGATGATTTTGTGCTTCCAACTTTGTGGCAACAGTTTGGGGAAGGCCCTTTCCTGTTTCAGCATGACAATGGCCCCATGCAAAAAGCGAGGTCCATACAGAAATGTTTTTTTCGAGATCGGTGTGGAAGAACTTGACTGGCCTGCACAGGGGCCTGACCTCAACCCCATCGAACATATTTGGGATGAATTGGAACGCCAACTGCGAGCCAGGCCTAATCACCCTACATCAGTGTCCGACCTTACTAATGCCCGTGGCTGAATGGAAGCAAATCCCCGCAGCAATGTTCCAACATCTAGTGGTAGTTTTCCCAGATGAGTGGAAGCTGTTATAGCAGCAAAGGGTTTTATTTGCAGCAAACTTAATATGAACTTAATATGAAACGAATGATCTCTGTAATTACAAACAAAGGTTTCTGTACCAAATATTAAGTTCTGCTTTTCTGATATATCAAATACTTATGTCATGCAATAAAATGCAAATGAATTACTTAAAAATCATACAATGTGATTTTCTGGATTTTTGGATTCTGTCTCTCACAGTTGAAGTGTACCTATGATAAAAATTACAGACCTCTACATGCTTTGTAAGTAGGGAAACCTGCAAAATCGGCAGTGTATCAAATAGTGTATCAAATACTTGTTCTCTCCACTGTATATACTGTATTTTATACCATCTACTGCACCTTGCCTATGCCGCTTGGCCATCGCTCATCCATATACTTACATGTAAATATTTGCATTCATCCCTTTAGATTTGTGTGTATTAGGTAGTTGTTGGGGATTTGTTAGATTACCTGTTAGATTTGTGTGCATTAGGTAGTTGTTGGGAATTGTTAGATTACTTGTCAGATATTACTGCACCATTGCTTTTTTATTCAGATTTTCTATTTCATCAGCAGGCAACATCAAAGACGTTGTCAGGAACAAGCGCAGTGGCCGCCACCACTCCCATTGCTGAGCTCTTCATAGCAGACAGACAGGTGTTGCCTTTCTGTAAACTCACAGATCTGGCAACATTATGCACAGAAAAGACAGTGGGTCAAGTAAAGGTCACAGAGATGAAGAGAAAGAGGGAGTTACTTAACTTCCAACTAAGATAAGTGGGAAAACACACTTTGCTTGTTTCAGGGCAACAGTACCTTTTTACTGGTACAAAAAAAATATATATATTGACAATTTTGTCAAATTATGGTATCAGGATACTACTGAAGTTTTGGTATATCATGCAACACTACCATACACATACCCCCTGAAAAGTGTGGTGGAGGCACACACACTTTTCAAGAGCACATTTACAGTAGTGTTGCACGATATACTAAAACTTTGTGTTGGTTGAATTAAACTACCTTGGTGCTGCAATGTCTCTCTCCCGCACTCTCTCCTCGGCCAACTGCCCGAATTGCACTGGCAGCCTTATGTCATTAGGCCAAAAATGTTGATAGACAATGTTGTGATTTTTATTCATTAAACTATAGATTTTAACATTATGCCTCTGATGCGTTTCTTCATCACCAACAAATAAGACACGTTTAAGCATAGTGATGGTTTGTTTGTTTCTCTCTTGATTTATTTCTCCAGGTGATCCAGTGTCAAAGGGCCATTTCAGTCATCCCAACAACAGTTGGACATTTGAATGTGTTGATTGACTATTGCATATGAACTTAATCCAACGGTATTTCACTTTATTTGCATAGTCAAAATGCATATCTGTTGAGTGATTATTGCATATGAACTTAATTAAAGTCTTTCACTCTATTTAGATTGTCACAATGCACATCCACAGAGGATTACTGGAGTGTTAGTTAATGCACTGAACATGCTCATCCGTTGATACATATTGGAATGTGAAGTATATACTGTAGTCTGAAGACCATCAACTGAAAACAACTTGTGTTTGACTTTATTTGGATAGTCCAAAAGCATATCTACAGATAGAACAATAGAATGATAAAGTTACTGATACGCAGTTGAGATGCTGCTGATAGTCTGTTTGTTTTTTAATCATCTATAGCTGGGCTTGGCATTGTGAAAGCGAGGGGATAAACTGTTGAAATATGACTTACGGGCTACAGATATGGTGTTGAAATTCTGCCGATTGCTCTACAAACCCTCTGTAAACTTCTATAGATGGACTATAGACTACCTTGTTGAACATGTTGAGATATATTGTTGAGATGCTACTGAACCGGAAGGTTGCAAGATCGAGTTATCCAGGTAACGCAATCAATTTAGCAAGATTTGTAAAATACATCATCTTTGTAAAATATTAGCAAAAATGTTCACAACTTTTGCCAAAAACACATCATAATTGTTTTTGGTCAGTATTTGTATCACTCTTTTATATATTTTATTTCAAACAATAGAAAAATGGATCAATAATATTCCTAAAGGGATATTCCTGGTAGTGATTATAATGATATACAATATTATGCCATGTTGTTAAATATATAATCTATGTCTTGAATCCTGTCATATACACGCATTCCAACACACCTGATAAGGGCATTAACTTACATAGCTGGTGAAGAGTATAAAAGTCTTAGGTTTACAGCCTTTATAGATGGTGTAAAGTTACAGTGTAAAAAAAAAGTATATTTTAGTGAAATTGTGAAATATGCATTGGTTGTTAAAATGACATGATGCACACCAGTAGTCATCAGTGTTGCATTCACTTGCGGTGGATGTTGCAGGCATTGATGTCTTGAAATGCCTGCAAGGGAAAGAACAAATGTTCATGTTACCCCTCGAGCTATGGACTAGGGTCATTGTAACTCGAGAGGCATATTTCTTTTATCATAGCCCAAGGATGGTTTATTAAATTCTTCATGACTTTGTCAATCAACTTGTTCTTTGTTTCTTTATCAATATGGACTTAAAAAAAGTTCCAGGTCTTTTGGGGTTATTTTGACCTGAGACAAAAACACCTAATTCTGTCTATAGTCATTTGATAAATCGGACCTTTATTTGAATGTAGGTTTCTCTGGAGACATAATTACAAGTTATCCATACCACTAGAGGGTGGAGGGGTACCTGTATCAGTGATTTTGACCAGGTAGACAGATCATCTGCAGAGATAAAGCACCCACAGAATTCACCTATACCAAGTATCGTATGACTGGGTAAAAAAACAAAAGTACCTTCTTTTTGGGAATATAAAAATCTGCCAATGGTATAAATACTTAATATAAACAGCAAATAAGACAACTCAGAAACACTCTAAACTACATAGAGCTGTAATGGTGTGTATTCTCAGAAAATAAGTTGTTCTAGGGCAAATAGAAAAAGTATTTATTTGAATCCAGTTTTCTCTGGAGACATAATATTAAGTAATACATATTGTCATAGGGTGAAGGGAAACTGTATCAGTGATTTTGACCAGATAGACAGATCACTTGCAGAGATGGGGCACCTTATAACTGGTTATAACTAGGTATGACTGTGCACAAAATCAAAATGACCTTAGATATATTCTTAGTTGCAGTCAAAACAGCTCATACAAGTTTGTCAGCAGTATGAACACTTGGATCAAGATTAATTGTCAGATTCAACAGAATATATCTTTGTTTCTTGGGACCTAAAACAAGCATCTCTGTTTTGTCTGAGTTTAAAAGTAGAACATTTTCAGCCATCCACTTCCTCATGTCTGAAATACAGGCTTCTATGGAGGGCAATTTTGGGGCTTCACCATGTTTCATGGAGATGAAACATTGACATTATGTTTTCCGAATGTTTTCCGAATGACATCACCAAGAGGTAAAATATATAGTGAAAACAATAGTGGTCCTAAAACGGAACATTGAGGAACACCGAAATGGACAGTTGATTTGTCAGAGGACAAACCATCCACAGAGACAAACTGATATCTTTCCGACAGATAAGATTTCAACCAAGTCTCAAGTCATAAGTTCAAGTCTCAACATCAACTGTTCAGTGGAGACTGTGTGAATCAGGCCTCCATGGTCGAATTGCTGCAAAGAAACCACTACTAAAAGGACACCAATAAGAAGAAGTGACTTGCATGGGCCAAGAAACACGAGCAATGGACATTAGACCGGTGGAAATCTGTCCTTTGGTCTGATGAAAAATTGGAGATTTTTGTTCCAACCGTTGTGTCTTTGTGAGATGCAGAGTAGGTGAACTGACGATCTCTGCATGTGTAGTTCCCACTGTGAAGCATGGAGGAGGAGGTGTGATGTGTGGGGGTGCTTTGCTGGTGACACTGCCTGTGATTTATTTACGATTCAAGGCACACTTAACCAGCATGGCTACAACAGCATTCAGCAGCGATATGCCATCCCATCTGGTTTGCTCTTAGTGGGACTATCATGTGTTTTTCAACAGGACAATGACATAACCTACCTCCAGGCTGTGTAAGGGCTATTTGACCAAGAAGGAGAGTGAGGGAGTGCTGCATCAGATGACCTGACTTCCACAATCACCCGACCACAACCCAATTGAGGTGGTTTGGGATGAGTCGGACCGCAGAGTGAAGGAAAAGCAGCCAACAAGTGCTGAGCATATGTGGGAAGTCCTACAAGACTTTTAGAAAAGGATGCCTGGTGAAGCTGGTTGAGAGAATGCCAAGAGTGTGCAAAGACGTCATCAAGGCAAAGGGTGGCTACTTTTAAGAATCTAAAATCTAAAATATATTTTGATTTGTTTATCACTTTTTTGGTTACTACATGATTCCATATGTGTTATTTCATAGTTTTGATGTTTTCACTATAATTTCACAATGTAGAAAATAGTAAAAATAAGCAACTAGTAGGTGTGTTTCCGGTTCCGGGTTGGAGCGAGCGGTCGCATCTACACTTCGGTCCGCAGGTAGTATAACTTTTCATTACATTTCATTATAGTACAACGGTTTGATTTGTCTAATCTTAGCAATTTCTTCTTAGCTAGCTACATAGCCGTCTTTGTATCAAAGATAATTGCGTAATTATCGTATTTCGTCGTCCTAACGTAGTCTACACTGCTTTCTGCCCTAGCAGCTAGCTAACGTCCACTAGCACAGCAGCTAGCTAACGTCCACTAGCACTGTAGAAACTATTACACTCAACGACTCGATTAGTGTAGTGTTAGCTAGCTACATAGTTGTCTTTGCTGTCTTCGTATCCAAGGTAATTGTGTAGTTTAGAGTGTGTAGACTTAGAGTGATTATCTTAATTTACCGAGGTTAGCTAGCCAGCTATTTGTCGTCCTTAACGTAGGAGTCACTGCTAGCTAGCTAGCCAACAGCTAGCCAACGTCTTCCGAATTGAACTTCAACAACCCGGTCAACATTCCGCCTCGCTCCACAGGTAGTATCACATTTTCATTTCACTTCATTACAGTACAACGGTTTGATTTGTTTGATCGTAGCTAGCTAGCTACATAGCCGTCTTTGTATCTAAGACAATTGTGTAGTCTGGAGCGATTTTCTAGGTTAGCTAGCCAGCTATTGTCTTTCTTTTAACGTAACGTTACGTAATCAACACTGCTAGCTAGCCAGCTAGCCCCCGAATAGCAGCACTGTAGAAACTATTACACTCGACGGAACGACTTGATTAGTGTAGTGTCAACAACGTAGCCACTGACAGCTAGCCTACTCCAGCAGTACTGTATCATTTCAATCATTTTAGTCAATAAGATTCTTGCTACGTAAGTTTAACGTTCTGAACATTCGATAAGTGTAGTCCACTTGTCATTCCAATCTCCTTTGCATTAGCGTAGCCTCTTCTGTAGCCTGTCAACTATGTGTCTATCTATCCCTGTTCTCTCCTCTCTGCACAGACCATACAAACGCTCCACACCGCGTGGCCGCGGCCACCCTAATCTGGTGGTCCCAGCGCGCACGACCCACGTGGAGTTCCAGGTCTCCGGTAGCCTCTGGAACTGCCGATCTGCGGCCAACAAGGCAGAGTTCATCTCAGCCTATGCCTCCCTCCAGTCCCTCGACTTCTTGGCACTGACGGAAACATGGATCACCACAGACAACACTGCTACTCCTACTGCTCTCTCTTTGTCCGCCCACGTGTTCTCGCACAACCCGAGAGCTTCTGGTCAGCGGGGTGGTGGCACCGGGATCCTCATCTCTCCCAAGTGGTCATTCTCTCTTTCTCCCCTTACCCATCTGTCTATCGCCTCCTTTGAATTCCATGCTGTCACAGTTACCAGCCCTTTCAAGCTTAACATCCTTATCATTTATCGCCCTCCAGGGTCCCTCGGAGAGTTCATCAATGAGCTTGATGCCTTGATAAGCTCCTTTCCTGAGGACGGCTCACCTCTCACAGTCCTGGGCGACTTTAACCTCCCCACGTCTACCTTTGACTCATTCCTCTCTGCCTCCTTCTTTCCACTCCTCTCCTCTTTTGATCTCACCCTCTCACCTTCCCCCCCTACTCACAAGGCAGGCAATACGCTCGACCTCATCTTTACTAGATGCTGTTCTTCCACTAACCTCATTGCAACTCCCCTCCAAGTCTCCGACCACTACCTTGTATCCTTTTCCCTCTCGCTCTCATCCAACACTTCCCACACTGCCCCTACTCGGATGGCATCGCGCCGTCCCAACCTTCGCTCTCTCTCCCCCGCTACTCTCTCCTCTTCCATCCTATCATCTCTTCCCTCTGCTCATACCTTCTCCAACCTATCTCCTGATTCTGCCTCCTCAACCCTCCTCTCTTCCCTTTCTGCATCCTTTGACTCTCTATGTCCCCTATCCTCCAGGCCGGCTCGGTCCTCCCCTCCCGCTCCGTGGCTCGACGACTCATTGCGAGCTCACAGAACAGTGCTCCGGGCAGCCGAGCGGAAATGGAGGAAAACTCGCCTCCCTGCGGACCTGGCATCCTTTCACTCCCTCCTCTCTACATTTTCCTCCTCTGTCTCTGCTGCTAAAGCCACTTTCTTCCACTCTAAATTCCAAGCATCTGCCTCTAACCCTAGGAAGCTCTTTGCCACCTTCTCCTCCCTCCTGAATCCTCCTCCCCCCCCCCCCCTCCCTCTCTGCAGATGACTTCTTCAACCATTTTGAAAAGAAGGTCGACGACATCCGATCCTCGTTTGCTAAGTCAAACGACACCGCTGGTTCTGCTCACACTGCCCTACCCTGTGCTCTGACCTCTTTCTCCCCTCTCTCTCCAGATGAAATCTCGCTTCTTGTGACGGCCGGCCGCCCAACAACCTGCCCGCTTGACCCTATCCCCTCCTCTCTTCTCCAGACCATTTCCGGAGACCTTCTCCCTTACCTCACCTCGCTCATCAACTCATCCCTGACCGCTGGCTACGTCCCTTCCGTCTTCAAGAGAGCGAGAGTTGCACCCCTTCTGAAAAAACCTACACTCGATCCCTCCGATTTCAACAACTACAGACCAGTATCCCTTCTTTATTTTCTCTCCAAAACTCTTGAACGTGCCGTCCTTGGCCAGCTCTCCCGCTATCTCTCTCAGAATGACCTTCTTGATCCAAATCAGTCAGGTTTCAACACTAGTCATTCAACTGAGACTGCTCTTCTCTGTATCACGGAGGCGCTCCGCACTGCTAAAGCTAACTCTCTCTCCTCTGCTCTCATCCTTCTAGACCTATCGGCTGCCTTCGACACTGTGAACCATCAGATCCTCCTCTCCACCCTCTCCGAGTTGGGCATCTCCGGTGCGGCCCACGCTTGGATTGCGTCCTACTTGACAGGTCGCTCCTACCAGGTGGCGTGGCGAGAATCTGTCTCCTCGCCACGCGCTCTCACCACTGGTGTCCCCCAGGGCTCTGTTCTAGGCCCTCTCCTATTCTCGCTATACACCAAGTCACTTGGCTCTGTCATAACCTCACATGGTCTCTCCTATCATTGCTATGCAGACGACACACAATTAATCTTCTCCTTTCCCACTTCTGATGACCAGGTGGCGAATCGCATCTCTGCATGTCTGGCAGACATATCAGTGTGGATGACGGATCACCACCTCAAGCTGAACCTCGGCAAGACGGAGCTGCTCTTCCTCCCGGGGAAGGACTGCCCGTTCCATGATCTCGCCATCACGGTTGACAACTCCATTGTTTCCTCCTCCCAGAGCGCTAAGAACCTTGGCGTGATCCTGGACAACACCCTGTCGTTCTCAACTAACATCAAGGCGGTGGCCCGTTCATGTAGGTTCATGCTCTACAACATCCGCAGAGTACGCCCCTGCCTCACACAGGAAGCGGCGCAGGTCCTAATCCAGGCACTTGTCATCTCCCGTCTGGATTACTGCAACTCGCTGTTGGCTGGGCTCCCTGCCTGTGCCATTAAACCCCTACAACTCATCCAGAACGCCGCAGCCCGTCTGGTGTTCAACCTTCCCAAGTTCTCTCACGTCACCCCGCTCCTCCGCTCTCTCCACTGGCTTCCAGTTGAAGCTCGCATCCGCTACAAGACCATGGTGCTTGCCTACGGAGCTGTGAGGGGAACGGCACCGCAGTACCTCCAGGCTCTGATCAGGCCCTACACCCAAACAAGGGCACTGCGTTCATCCACCTCTGGCCTGCTCGCCTCCCTACCACTGAGGAAGTACAGTTCCCGCTCAGCCCAGTCAAAACTGTTCGCTGCTCTGGCCCCCAATGGTGGAACAAACTCCCTCACGACGCCAGGACAGCGGAGTCAATCACCACCTTCCGGAGACACCTGAAACCCCACCTCTTCAAGGAATACCTTGGATAGGATAAAGCAATCCTTCTCACCCCCTAAATGATTTAGATGCACTATTGTAAAGTGGCTGTTCCACTGATGTCAGAAGGTGAATTCACCAATTTGTAAGTCGCTCTGGATAAGAGCGTCTGCTAAATGACTTAAATGTAAATGTAAATGTGTGTCCAAACTTTTGACTGGGACGGTATAGACACATATACAGTGCCTTTGGAAAGTATTCAGGAATTTTGACTTTTTCCACATTTTGTTAGGCTACAGACTTACTCTAAAATGTATAAAATAGTTTATTTACCCTCAATTTATACACAACACCCCATAATGAAAAAGCAAAAACAAGTTGTTTTTAGACATTTAGAAGAAACGGGAATATTACACTTAAATAAGTATTCAGACCTTTTACTCAGTACTTTATTGAAGCACCTTTGGCAGTGATTACAGCCTTGAGTGCTATTGTGTATGACTCTACAAGCTTGGCACACCTGTATTTGGGGAGTTTCTCCTGTTCTTCTCTGCATATCCTCTCAAGCTCTGTCAGGTTGGATGGTCAGAGTTGCTGCACAGCTATTTTCAGGCCTTTCCAGAGACGTTTGATTGCGTTCAAGTCTGAGGGGGGGGAGTGACCATTGGGTTCTTGGTCACCTCCCTGACCAAGACCCTTCTCCCCCGATTACTCAGTTTGGCCGGGTGGCCAGCTCTAGGAAATGTTTTGGCACCCTTCCCCAGATTTGTGCCACGACACAATCCTGACTTTGAGCACGACAGACAATTCCTTCAACCTCATGGCTTGGTTTTTCTCTGACATGTACTGTCATCCTTATATAGACAGGTGTGTACCTTTCCAAATCATGTCCAATCAATTGAAATTACCACAGGTGGACTCCAATCAAGTTGTAGAAACATCTCAAGGATGATCAGTGGAAACAGGATGCACCTGAGCTCAATAGCAAAGGGTCTGAATACTTAAGTAAATAAGATATTTAACATAATTCTTTATTATTTTTGCAAACATTTCTAAAAAAAAAGATGTTTTGCTTTGTCATTATGTTGTATTGTGTATAGATTGATGAGCAAAAATCTGAAAACAAGGCTCCCTAAATTTTATCAGCATATCAATTGCGCGACCTGGGCTGGCAAAACCCTGGATCATTGTTATTTTTAACTTCCGCGACGCATATAAGGCCCTCCTCCGCCCTCCTTTCGGAAAAGCTGACCACGACTCTATTTTGTTGCTCCCAGCAGAAACTAAAACAGGAAGCACCCGCACTCAGGTCTTTTCAACGCTGGTCTGACCAATCGGATTCAAGACTTCGTGCTTTTCAGCTAAAATTATTATATAGAATTTTTGCCACCAACAAAATGTTGAATATATGGGGCATAAAATCATCGAAGCTCTGCAGATTTTGTTATGATGATACAGAATCAATAGACCATTTATTTTGGTATTGTCCTCAGGTAGCCTGTTTCTGGTCTCAGGCTCAGGAATGGCTGAAAATGCATAGCATTGATCTTAAATTGACCCTAGAAATAGTACTGTTAGGAGATCTGGAGAGACCAGGTCAGTCAATTACTAATATATTAAAACTCGTAGTAAAATATTTATCTCCAACATGCAATCTGTAGATTCTATTCGATTAGATAGATTAAAATTGTACGTTAAACATCATAGCATATTTGAAAGATATGTGTTGCGTAGAAACACGAAGTTGGTGGCCAGCAGAGATAGATGGAATGGTCTGAGGGTTAGTATGTGGAATTGGAGACAAGTGGGAGTGGAGTTGCTGTGTGTGAGAGAATGATGCTAAAAAGATAAAGGAGAAAATAATGTCAAAAGAAAACATAATAAAAGTACATTTGAATGACACTAAGTGGCAGTGTCTTTACAACTAATGCCGGTTTGCCTGATGCTGATGCCGTGCAGGTGTTTGTACACATGCATATACACACTCTCATTCAAATAAACACATACAAGAACACACACATACGTGTAATAGTGCCAGACATGTACACAGTTGTCATTGCTGTTTTGACTTCTGTTATGATGTCCTTTGTTTTAAATGCATTATTTTGTTCTATGTTTTTTGCATTGTTGTTTGCTGTTATCTCCTGTCTATTCCATTTTTCTCTTTAGTTCTCTTGGTAGTTGGTGCATTGGGGGGTTCTTGGGGGTGGGGAATGGAATTACAATATTTTTCCGGGGGGGGACTGTGGGAAGGGTCTCAAATGGTTGAGGGACAGCTGTTGGGGAACTGTAGAAGGATCTTGGAGGGTTCAGGTTTCACAAGATTGTGATAATGAATAAGGAAATTATGACATATTTTATATCACTATCATGCACACGCACTCTCACACATAAGGATGGCTCTGTTGCGGAAAGAATGATACATGTTTGATAGTGTCTTGATGCTGTATTGTTTGTCCTTCATGTTCTAATACTTTAATATTACCCGTTCCTTGTGATTTTTGTAATACATAACAATAATAAAAAAGTTTACATACACTAAGTTGACTGTGCCTTTAAACAGCTCGGAAAATTCCAGAAAATGACGTCATGGCTTTAGAAGCTTCTGATTGACATCATTTGAGTCAATTGGAGGTGTACCTGTAGATGTATTTCAAGGCCGACCTTCAAACTCAGTGCCTCTTTGTTTAACATAATGGAAAAATCAAAAGAAATCAGCCAAGACCTCAGAAAAAAAATGTAGAAATTATTATTGCACACAGAGTGAGTATTATTACTATTATTGCACACAGAGTGAGTCCATGCAACCTATGTGAGTTGTTATGCAAATTTTCACTCCTAAACTTATTTAGGCTTGTCATAATAAAGGGGTTGAATACTTATTTACTTAAGACATTTTAGTTTTAAATGTTTAATTCATTTGTAAAAATGTCTAATAACATAATTCCACTTTGACATGATGGGGTATTGTGTGTTGGCCAGTGAGAAATATCTCAATTGAATACATTTCAAATTCAGGCTGTAACACAACAACATGTGGAAAAAGTGTGTGAATACTTTCTGAAGGGACTGTATCTATCCAGCTAACTTTAGGACTAAATTGTATGTATGTTCGCTGTGAGCTTTTCAGCTAAGTCTTAGTATGAAGGAACTTTTTTGAGAGTTTAGGGGGCCTGTTAGTGTCTCTGTCACATCTTTCTTTCATGAGGACTCTGCTCATGACATTCGTCAACGAGTCAACTCAATCTGCTGTCATGGATGGGACCGTCGGTTTGATACATTTGTAGGTAGCCTGCACATGGTTTCCACAAAGATGAAGAAGTTTAGTTTACCTGGGAGAAGCTTATCTGTGACTGCATCATTCACCACTGTAATATACCTTTATCCTTCTGTATGAAAGTTATTAGGCTGTAGTTGGAATATTTTTGTTTGTCACACATCGATGGCCAGAACTTCTTTGGGAAAACCGAGAAACCTGTGCAATAGTCTGTAGAAAGAAGTAACCTCTATGTGTCACGCCTTGGTCTTAGTATTCTGTGTTTTAGTTAATTAGTTGGTCAGGCCAGGGTGTGACATGGGTTTATGTTATTGTGTTGTCGTATTGGGGTTTTTGTAGGCATTGGGATTGTGGTTGATTAGGGGTGTGTTTAGTTTAGGTTTGGCTGCCTGAGGCGGTTCTCAATCAGAGTCAGGTGATTCTTGTTGTCTCTGATAGGGAACCGTATTTAGGTAGCCTGGGCTTCACTGTGTATTTCGTGGGTGATTGTTCCTGTCTCTGTGTAGTGTTCACCAGATAGGCTGTAATAGGTTTCACGTTCCGTTTGTTGTTTTTGTATTTATTAGTTATTTCATGTATCGTTCAGTTTTTTCTTCATTAAAGACATGAGTAACCACCACGCTGCATTTCGGTCCGACTCTCATTCAACAAACGAAGAACGCCGTTACACTATGTCCTTGCCTTCACTTTCATTTGAATTATTCTTTACTGATTTTCACAGCAATTATATAGTCCAAGTACCTCATCATATCAAACTGAATGCAACTCTTCTTTGGACATGCCAACCCCACCCCTTCTTTATAAGTGGAACATAATACAAATGGTTACATAAAAATGAACTAAGACCAATTGTCAGATTACAAACTTGTAGCCCTTTTAAATACACTTGGATTCTAATGAATGACATTTGTGTAGATGACCACAAGAGGGCAATGATTAGGTAGCAATAAAGCTATAGAAAGAAATGTTATTAATCACAATAAATTAATTTCCAACATTAAGACAATGGTTGGTCAGAAGAAAAGTTAACCAAAATGTTAAATAATTAACATACAAATATGTGGATTAAAACTGCAATAATATTTAATGTTTTTGTTTGAACTTGAATAGTCAGTTGATAATTGTATAAAATACATAGGTAGATAAAAAGTTAGTGTGAAAAATGAAACCTTCTATAGTTGTACATACAGTATATTTACAAAGCTCTGTTCAACTAATAAAGGCCCAGTACAGTTAAAAATGAGATTTTCAGTGTTTTATATACACTGAACCAAAATATAAAACGCAACAAACAACAATTTCAAAGATTTGACTGAGTTACAGTTTATATCATGAAGAAATCAGTCAATTGAAATAAATAAATTAGGCCCAAATCTATGGATTTCACAACTGGGAATACAAATATATATATATCTTGGTCACAGATACAGTACCTTTAAAAAAAGGTATGGGCGTGAATTAGAAAACCTGTCAGTATCTCATGCAGTGTGACATCTCCTTCACATAGAGTTCATTGTGGCATGTGGAATGTTGTCCCAACCCTCTTCAATGGCTGTGCAAAGTTGATGGATATTGGCAAGAACCGGAAAACGCTGTCGTACACGTCAATCCAGACCATACAAAACATGCTCAATGGGTGACATGTCTGGTGAGTATGCAGGCCATGGAAGAACTGGGACATTTTCAGCTTCCAGGAATTGTGCACAGATCCTTACGACATGGCGCTGTGCATTATCATGCTGAAACATGAGGTGATGGCGGCAGATGAATGGCAAGACAACGGCCTTAAGGATCTTGTCAAAGTATCTTTATTTGTATTTTACCTTTATTTAACGAGGCAAGTCAGATAAGAACAAAATCTTATTTTCAATGACAGCCTAGGAACAGTGGGTTAACTGCCTTGTTCAGGGGCAGAATGACAGATTTGTACCTTGTCAGCTCAGGGAATACAAACTCGCAACCTTTCGGTTCCTAGCCCAACGCTCTAACCACTAGGCTACCCTGCGGCCCCAATCGCTTTGCATTCAAATTGCCATCAATAAAATGCAATTGTGTTCATTTTCTGTAGCTTATGACTGCCCATGCCATAACCCCACAACCACCATGGGGCAGGCTGTTTACAACATTGACATCAGCAAACCATTCGCCCACGTGACGCCATCCACGCCGTCTGCCTGATACAGTTAAAACCGTGTTTCATCCATGAAGAGCACAATTCTCCAGCATGCCAGTGGCCATCGAAGGGGAGAATTTGCCCACTGAAGTTGGTTACGACGCCGAACTAAACAAGAGACCAACATTTTACACGTTGCGTTTATAATTTTATTCAGTATATATTGCCACACTATGAGGTTGGAATAATACTGTGAAATTGTGATGATGATAATAATGATATTTTAGTGTAAGATCTGTTTGAAAAGACCACCAGGAATTCTAGCCTGTTTCGGGGAGATGGAGTTTTGGCCTACCTGGTGACATGATCAGTCACATTGACAAAGTTGTTGTGAATAGGTATGTCTGAGGGGGGTTTGGGACACAAAAATCAACTGTTCTAGTTGTTCAGGCTCTGCTCTTGTCCCATCTTAATTACTGTCCGATAATATGGTCAAATGCAAAGCTGCAGCTGGCTTAACTGCACATACAGAACTAACAGCAACATGCATGCCAGTCTTTCCTGATTGAGGGTTTATGAGAGATGAACTGCTTCTGTGCAAGACTTAATCAGAAATATTACTGTGATGAAAATTCTGCATAATCATATAACATTCAGCCTAGACACCCATACAGTACATACCGCATAAGACATGCCATCAGCCGTCTCTTCTCAGTTCCCAAGTCCAAAACAAATTCACGGCAATGTACAGTTTTATACAGAGCCATGATTGCATGGAACTCCCTTCCATCTCCAATTACTCAAGCAACCAGCGGAATTGAATTTAAAAAACAGATTCAACAACAACTCATGGAATGCCGGGGACTAAGGGGACACACAAACACATGCACACTGACACATATCAGTTTTGATGTTGTTGTATTGTTTGTTGATGCAGGTATGTGCTCCTGCAGGCTGCCGTGGCTTCTTCGCCCAGCATTTTGACAACATTTGGCATTTTATTAGGATCCCCATTAGCTGTTGCAAAAGCAGCAGCTACTCTTCCTGGAGGTCCACACAAAAAAATACAAAAGTACAGAACATTAATAGACAAGAATAGCTAAATTTAAAAAATAATTTTAAAAGGCACACATAGCCTACATATCAGTACCAATACATACACACAATCTATGTATATCAAATATCAGCTCTGTCTCTCAGATCCATCATCTGGGCACGCAGCATCTTGGCTCCCTCCTTAATAAGCATGAATTGCAGGATCAACATGGGAACGTAATCTGCAAGACGCTGGTAGACATCTAGGAGTGGGGTGAACAGACAATGACACTATTGTGAAACACGCAATTGAAAATGCAAGTGTCATACATAATTTAAAAGCTTAACTTCTTGTTAATCCAGCCACGTTGTCAGATTTAAAAAAGGCTTTACAGTGAAAGCACACCATACGATTATCTGAGGACAGCGCCCCACACACAAAAGCATTACATACATTTACCAACAAATCGGATGTGTCACAAAAGTCATAAATAGTGATAAAATAAATCACTTACATTTGAAGATCTTCATCTGGTTGCAATCACAAGGGTCCCAGCTACATAACAAATGGTCATTTTGTTCGATAAAGTCCTTCCTTATGTCCCCAAAAAAAATCTGTTTCAATGGTGGGCTTGACTCAGTCTTCCACCGGTGTCCCTAGTTCAAAATACATGCACAATTAATCCCGTAAATTACAAAAAATCACCTCATGGCAGACCTGACTCATTCCTCTCTCTTTCGGTCCCACTAAACAGTAGAGGTTATCAGACAAGGTTCTAACGACTATTGACATCTAGTGGAAGCCTTAGGAAGTGCAACATTACCAATATCCCACTGTATCTTCAATAGGAGCTGAGTTGAAAATCGACCAACCTCAGATTTCCCACTCCCTGGTGGATTGTTTTCTCAGGTTTATGCCTGCCTGATGAGTTCTGTTATACTCACAGACATCATTCAAACAGAAACTTCAGAGTGTTTTCTATCCAAGTCTACTAATAGTATGCATATTCTAGCGTTTATGGCTTTGTAGCAGGCCGTTTACTCTGGGCATGCTTTTCATCCAGATGTGAAAATACTGCCTCCTACCCCAAAGATGTTACAGTGGGGAAAAAAAGTATTGATCATTGTCATGCTGAAAGACACAGCCACGTTTCATCTTCAATGCCCTTGCTGATGGAAGGAGGTTTTCACTCAAAATCTCACGATACATGGCCCCATTCATCCTTTCCTTTACACGGATCAGTCGTCCAGGTCCCTTTGCAGAAAAACAGCCCCAAAGCATGATGTTTTCATCCTCATGCTTCACAGTAGGTATGGTGTTCTTTGGATGCAACTCAGCATTCTTTGTCCTCCAAACACGACGAGCTGAGTTTTTACCAAAAAGTTATATTTTGGTTTCATCTGACCATATGACATTCTGCCAATCTTTTTCTGGATCATCCAAATGCTCTCTAGCAAACTTCAGACGGGCCTGGACATGTACTGGCTTAAGCAGGGGGACACGTCTGACACTGCAGGATTTGAGTCCCTGGCGGCGTAGTGTGATACTGATGGTAGGCTTTGTTACTTTGGTCACAGCTCTCTGCAGGTCATTCACTAGGTCCCCCCGTGTGGTTCTGGGATTTTTGCTCAACGTTCTTGTGATCATTTTGACCCCACGGGGTGAGATCTTGCGTGGAGCCCCAGATCGAAGGAAATTATCAGTGGTCTTCTATGTCTTCCATTTCCTAATAATTGCTCCCACAGTTGATTTCTTCAAACCAAGCTGCTTACCTATTGCAAGATTCAGTCTTCCCAGCCTGGTGCAGGTCTACAATTTTGTTTCGGGTGTCCTTTGACAGCTCTTTGGTCTTGGCCATAGTGCAGTTTGGAGTGTGACTGTTTAAGGTTTTGGACGGGTGTCTTTTATACTGATAACAAGTTCAAACAGGTGCCACTAATACAGGTAACGAGTGGAGGACAGAGGAGCCTCTTAAAGAAGAAGTTACAGGTCTGTGAGTGCCAGAAACCTTGCTTGTTTGTAGGTGACCAAATAATTTTTTTCCAGCATAATTTGCAAATAAATTAATTAAAAATCCTACAATGTGATTTTCTCATTTTGTCTGTCATAGTTGAAGTGCACCTATGATGAAAATTACAAGCCTCTCTCATCTTTTTAAGTGGGAGAACTTGCACAATTGGTGGCTGACTAAATACTTTTTTGCCCCACTGTAATGGTGGTGGGTTTGGGCAAGTTACTGACGATGGTGACTTTGTTCTCATCGATGCTGACACCTCCAGGTGTCAGTATGAATCCGAGAAAGTTCACAGAGGTTAAATGAAAGGTGCTCTTTTCAGTCTTCACATGAAGGTTATGGTCAAGGAGCCATTGAAAAACCTATTGCCCATGCTGTATGTGTTCCTTCAGGGAGTGGGAGTAAATCAGGATGTCATCAATGTAGACAATGAGAAAGCGGTTGATCATATCCTGGAAAACCTCATTCATAAAGGATTGGAAGACGGTGGGGGCAATAGTAAGGCCGTAGAGTATGACAGGTATTCGTAGTGTCTTCGTGCAGTGATTAAGGCCATCTTCCATTCGTCGCCTTCACGTATACGCGTATAGGTTATATGCACTTCGCAGGTCGAGTTTTCCCACTTGTTCAAGTGTCGCTGGGATCAGAGGAAGAGGGAAATGGTTCTTGACCGTGACGTCATTCAGGGAATGGTAATCAATACATGGACGGAGACCACCGTCCTTTTTTTCAACGAAGAGGAAGCTGGACGCAGCCGTGGAAGAAGAAGAACAAATGAAACCGTTTGAGTGCTTCACCAATGTAGTTCTCCATTGCCTCATTTTCCGGGATAGATAAGGGTAAACACAGCCCTTCGTTGTGGACACTCGAGGGAGTAAGTCAATAGCACAGTCCCCTGGGCGATGTGGTGGCAGAGTGGAGGCCTATATTTTGCTGAAGACATTGCTGTACTGTGCGTATTCAGATGGTATGGTGAGTGCCACTGCAGAGGCAGAGACCTCAATGGGTGTGGCTCTGCAGGGTAGCCTGAGACAACTCGTGAAGCAGGTAGAAGACCAGGACAGTAGTTCACTTTGTCACCACGAGATGGCAGGGTCGTGACGACTAAGCCAGGGTGTCCAAGGAAGAGTGGCTGTTTGAGAGATGAGAGTTCCATGAGTTGAATGGTTTTGGTGTGGAAGACTCCAATCTGGTGTGTGACGCTCTGTGTCGGTTGTGTAATGAAGCCCGTGCCCAATGGTTGCCCATCCAGGGTGTTAATCCTTAATGGAGGGGTGACAGGTGTTAGATCAATGTCAAGCTCTTGTACTAGTTGGTGATCAATAAAATGACCTGCTGCTCCCGAATCTATCAAGCCCTCTACGTACTTAGTATCCCCTTTCACAGTTATCAATACTGGGATGAAGAATTGCTTCTGGGTGATATTTAGAAATAAGGACATGCCCAACTGTATAGCAGCGTGAGTGACCCTTCTCATCTCTCCGTGGGGGGCAAACAGGGCAATGGCTGAGTAGATGATCTTTCCCTACACAGTATAGGCAGATCCCTTCTTGGATCCGCCTTTGACGTTCAATACACGGGAGAGGAGCATGGCCCAACAGCATGGGCTCTGGAAGACTCGGACGGGATGAAGGTATCATGGAAAGAGAAGGTTTTGGGTTTTGAGTTCTTCGGCGGTCGGTGACGAGGTAGTCGATGGAGTTGGACATATGAATGTATTGATTTAAATCCTGAAGGTCACTTCTACAGGCCAGCTCTGCCTGAAGTTCCCTGTTGAGCCCTCATACACAGGTAGGCAAACGGGAAGGTGAATTAAAACTAGGACTGAAGGCTATAACTGGTTCTCACAAACGAGCTAGGAAAAGGCTTGATTAAGTCAAAATGAACAATACCTCACAAAGGCACAAACAGAATGAACTGAACTAAATAAGGAGCTGATGAGACCAGGTTACCAGGAGTAACAAACACAGTTGAAATCAATGAATATAAATGAAAGACAGGGCTACGTTCATAAATGCAAAGAAACAGGTCTACGCTTAAGAATACAATGAAACAGAACACAAGGTTGACTAAGAATATAAATACAGAACCTTACACTACCTCGTCACAACACAACTGATTGGCTCAAATGCATTAAGAATTCCACAAATTCATTTTTAAGAAGGCAAACCTGTTAATTGAAATGCATTCCAGGTGTCTACCTCATGAAGCTGGTTGAGAGAATGCCAAGAGTGTGCAAAGCTGTCATCAAGGCAAAGGGTGACTATTTGAAGAATCTCAAATATAAAATATATTTTGATTTGATTAACACTTTTTTGGTTACAACATGATTCCATATGTGTTATTTCACAGTTTTGATGTCTTCACAATCGTTCTAAAATTTTGAAAATAGTTCAAATAAAGAAAAACCATTGAATGAGTAGGTTTTATAAAACTTTTGAACAGTAGTATACATATTACCTCAGCTACCTCGTACCACAGCACATTGACTCAGTACAGGTACTGCTTGTATATAGGCTACCTTTTGTTACTTATTATCTTTCTATTTATTTTTAATTTGCTAATTTCCTTACTTTTAACTCAGCATTATTGGGAAAGGGCTCATAAGTAAGAATTTCACAGTAACGTGTGACAAATAAGATTAGATTAGATTTGATTTGACTTTCCAAACAAAGAGTTCACTTGAGGCCAAAACCAGAGTGACAAGTACTGTCACCATGTAAAGTTAGATTTAAACTGTTGAGAGAAATGTTGTCAGACTTCATAAACTGCGTGGAGGCCCTGGCATGTCACCAGATGGGTGGAGGCCCTTGCACATCACCAGGGAGTGACTTCACACACACAAGTGACTCTACTAGTTCATACACAGTCCTTACGTAGGTAATTCCCAATGTGAGATATAGTGGGGTCTGAAATTATTGACATCCTTGATTAAGATGACCAATAATGACTGTAAAAAATAAATAAATAATGAAAATACTGAACTATATTGTATACTAAAAAAAGGCTAAATTATATTCATTTATACTCATACAATTGCTCAGAGAAGGAGGTTTTGCTTAACAAGTAATATTATTTTTTTCAGGTAAGGTATGTGCAGTAGGGATCAAAACTATTGATACCCCTAAAGATTCTCAGGAGTCAAAATTTGGTGGTCCCATATTCATAACACGTAATGACTACATTGAGCTTGTAACTCTACAAACTTGTTGGATGATTTGCAGTTCGTATTAGTTGTGTTTCTGATTATTTTGTGCCCAACAGAAATTAATGGTAAATAATACATTGCGTGATTTTGGAGTCACTTTATTATAAATAAGAAACAAATATGTTTCTAAATTCTTCTACATTCATGTGGATGCTATCAGGATTACGGATAACCCCGAATTAAGAGAGAGTTACAAAGGGTCAAAGATCATACCCTCAAGACTTGCTAACCTTTCCCCATTACCAATAACAGGGGACGTTAGCATGTCTTGGCGGTAAGATCTTTGATGCTCTGTAACTTTTTCACTCATCATTATTCATGATTCATTCAGGATTATCCATAAGTATTATCGGACTCCTGTATTTTAAAAACGCACATTCAAAGATGGTTGAAAACCAGGAAGTGAATGTTAGCAAAAATCTAATTGCATTATATCACACATTTTCAGTACTTATTGTGTATAAAATGGGAAATTACAAGACTGTAAAATGTTGTTGACTTCTAAAACATAATATTGGAATGAGGATATTATTAAAATGTTCTTAAAAAAAATATTCTCTACCAAGCGGTTGAGTTAGACGTTAAAGGAATTCTATTCAGTCAAAGCTAGCTATTACGGACAATAGAGAAATATAGATTTTTTTGGTCTCTACAAATAGAAAAATATGTTCATATCAGTATTTACTGTCTGCCTGTTATCTTCATTATGTTACACAATATTATCCGGTACACGTATTATGAGCATATAAACAGTAAATGCATGAATTTACATATATTAAAATTTTCATATTTTCTCTCACAAATGTATCATATGTTATTCATATTTGATATCAGTCCTCGTTTTCTAGGCCGTGTTTATTAAAGGTACCTGAAGTAGAAAATGTTAATTTATGGCCTATATAGTAAGGCTAAATACACAACATTTTCAGAAAAATATTTATAGGGATATTTATTTATTGGTGTGTAAGACAAGGGTTATTTTTAATTAGGGGTGTCAATAATTTGACCCCTAACTTTTGAGAAAAAGTAAACAACATCTCTTTCTTTTTGTCAGGATTTGGCCAGGGTTGTTCCGGGTTTTGGTCACTAGATGCCCCCATTGTTCTTTTTGACCTCATGTTTTTTCCCTTGTTCCCCATTATTATTTGCACCTGTGCCTCGTTTCCCCTGATTGTATTTAAACCCTTAGTTTCCCTCAGTTCTGTGCTCTGTGTTTGTATGTTAGCACCCAGCCCTAGTGTTCTGTGTATTCTTGTCGATTCCGGTGGATGCTCTTGTGGAATTCTGTTTTTGTTTTTGAGTATCTCTTGAGGCTTTTTTGTGCTATTCCTACCACCTTTTGGATTTGCCATTTTTTGTATTGAAGGACTTCTCCTTTTTACTTTATTAAATACACCGTCTTAAGTACTGCTGTGTCTGCCTCATCTTCTGGGTTCTGCTGACTATTCGTGGCTCAGTTGTTTAAGTGACTGTTTCTCACTCCGGAGACCCAGGTTCGTAACCGGGTCCTGACAGAAACACAGAGCCATAAATGAACCCAGAGGCAGCCAGTTCCCAGGACCTTTTTGCCATGCTGTCCCACCACCAGGAGACTGTCCAACGCCACGAAGCCACCCTGGTTCAGCAAGAGGCCTTAATGGCTAGACATTGTCATCTTCTGTCGGAGATGCTGACTTCCATTAAGCAAATATCTGATCGTCTTACCCCGGCAACAGTTCCCGTCCCAGTACCTCAGATTCACGTACCCATGGCAGTTAACCCCCTGGCTGAACCTCGTCTTCCACCTCCCCAACGGTTCTCAGGTGATCCAAGTGCTTGTAAAGGGTTTCTCACCCAATGTTCTCTCTCCTTTGAGCTACAACCCTCGTCGTTTCCCACCGACCGGTCTAAGATCGCTTATATCATCACCCTGCTGTCGGAAAAAGCCCTGGCCTGGGCTACTGCTGTTTGGGATGCCCATAGTTCCTGCTGTGCCAGCTACTCTGCCTTTGCTGAGGAATTCAAACGAGTGTTTCAAGGCCCAAGCAGTGGTTCTGACTCAGCCAAACAGCTCCTGACTCTCCACCAAGGTTGGCGCAGCGTGACGGACTATGCCATCCAGTTCCGCACGGTGGCAGCAGCAAGTGGCTGGAACAACGAGGCGCTCACGGTGTGCTTTCTGAAAGGCCTTTCCGACACTATCCAAGATGAACTGGCCACTCGGGAACCACCGGACAATCTCGAGTCCCTGATCAAGTTGGCCTCACGCATTGACCAGCGTCTGAGAGAGAGAACTCAACCGTAGACCTCTAGCCCCTATCAGTCCCAGCTCCGAGTCCCCACCTTTATCCTCGCTGGCTCCATCGGAACCCATGCAGATTGGACGCATCTCCCAGGCTGAGAGAGACCGCCGGATGAGGGAGCGACGCTGTCTATATTGCGGCAATTTGATCTCCTGTTCCGAGTTCCCTCTCGTCCTTGGATACCCCTGGCTTCACAGCCATAACCCTCACATCGACTGGTCTGTGGGCACTATCAAGCAGTGGGGTCCTACGTGCCAAGCTACTTGTATTTTCCAGAATTCCCCGAGTTCTACTCCCGAGTCTTTAGAATCCATCGACCTGACCCGAGTTCCCGAGTGTTACCATGACCTCAAACTGGTGTTTAGCAAACAGAGGGCCACCATGCTACCACCCCATAGACCTTACGATTGCCCCATCGACCTGTTTCCGGGCACTTGCCCCCCAGGGGTCGGATCTTTTCCCTATCTCCACCCGAACGAGCTGCTATGGATACCTACATCAAGGACGCTCTGGAAGCAGGCCACATGCGTCCATCCACCTCCCGGCGGGAGCAGGGTTTTTCTTTGTGGCCAAGAAAGACGGTGGATTACGTCCTTGCATCGACTACCGGGGACTCAATGCCATAACCGTCCGTAACCGTTACCCGCTACCCCTTATGGCCACAGCCTTCGAGCTGCTCCAGGAAGCAGTTGTTTTCACTAAGCTTGACCTGCGGAACGCATACCATCTTGTGCGGATCAGACCTGGTGACGAGTGGAAGACCGCTTTCAACACGCCTACTGGTCACTATGAATACTTGGTGATGCCCTTCGGCCTGACCAACGCCCCAGCGGTGTTCCAAGCGCTCATAAACGATGTGCTTAGGGATATGCTTAACATATTTGTGTTCGTTTACTTGGATGACATCCTCATCTTTTCGAGCTCCCTTCAAGAACACACTAAGCATGTCAGACAAGTACTCAAACGCCTCCTGGACAGCCATCTGTACGTTAAGCCGGAAAAATGTGAATTCCATTCATCCGAGTACAATTCCTGGGATTTGTAATGGAACCCGGTCGAGTCCAAATGGACCCCAGGAAGGTAGGGGCAGTAGCGGATTGGCCCACCCCCAAATCCGTTAAGGAAGTTCAGCGTTTCCTGGGCTTCACAAACTTTTACCGCAAGTTCATCAAGAACTTCAGCTTGGTGGCAGCCCCTCTCTCAGCTTTAACCAAGGGTGGCAATGCAAGGTTTTTGTGGGGAAGAGAAGCTGAGACGGCCTTCCAAGGACTCAAGCAGCGCGTTCTCTCTGCTCCCATCCTGATACTACCGACTACGGATGAACCATTTGTGGTGGAGGTAGACGCATCAGAGGTTGGTGTTGGAGCTGTCCTGTCTCAGAGGGGTGAAGACAAGAAGCTTCATCCGTGCGCTTTCTTCTCACACCGGCTTACCCCGACTGAGAGGAACTACGATGTGGGGGATCGTGAACTCCTAGCGGTTAAGATGGCATTGAAGGAATGGAGACACTGGCTCGAGGGGGCTTCTCACCCGTTTCAAGTGCTTACGGACCACAAAAATCTGGAGTATATCCAGCAGGCGAAGCGGTTGAACTCTAGACAAGCTAGATGGTCTCTTTTCTTCAATCGATTCCAGTTTATCCTCACCTATCGGCCCGGGTCGAAGAATCTCAAACCGGATGCCCTGTCCCGAGTCTACGCTCCTGCCATTCGAGATGACACGGACATGCCTGTCCTTCCTGCTGCTAAGATTGTGGCTCCGATCTCGTGGCAAGTTGAGGATACCGTGAGACGTGCTCAAGCTAGCGAACCGGACCCGAAAGGAGGTCCTGCCAATCGGTTGTTTGTCCCCAAGGCAGTGAGGACTCAGGTCCTTCTGTGGGGGCACTCCTCTCGCCTCACCTGTCATCCGGGCGTAGGTCGCAACTTGGAGTTCATCCAGCGTAAGTTCTGGTGGCCTACCATAAGAGAAGACGTTGCCACTTTCGTCAATGCCTGTCCCGTGTGCTGCCAGGGCAAATCTTCTCACCTCCGCCCTCAAGGACTCCTTCACCCTTTACCTGTTCCCCACAGACCCTGGTCCCATATCTCATTGGACTTTATTACTGGACTTCCTCCATCCCATGGCAATACTACTATCCTAGTCATAATCGACAGGTTTTCAAAGGCGGCCAGGTTCGTCCCTCTGACTAAGTTACCTTCTGCCAAGGAAACGGCTGAGTTGGTAATTAATCATGTGTTCCGAGTCTTCGGCATTCCTCAAGATATGGTTTCTGACAGAGGTCCCCAGTTCGCCTCAAGGTTTTGGAAGGCCTTCTGCCAACTCATGGGGGCTTCTGCCAGTCTATCTTCAGGGTACCATCCGGAGTCCAACGGCCAAACAGAGAGGATGAATCAAGAGCTGGAAACCACCCTCCGATGTATGACTCGTGACAACCCGTCCACATGGTCATCCTTTATTGTGTGGGCCGAATACGCGCACAACACCTTGCGCTCCTCCTCCACTGGTATGTCCCCGCACGAGTGTCAGTTTGGCTATGCTCCTCCATTGTTCCCGGACCAGGAGGCAGAAGTCAGAGTGCCTTCAGCCTTGAAGTTCGTCAGACGCTGTCGGCTTATGTGGAGGAAGACCCGTCTTAATCTTATGCGTTCCTCACAGAGGTACCAACAACAAGCCAACAGACGTCGCCGTCCCGGGCCTACCCTGCGCCCCGGCCAGAGAGTCTGGCTCTCCACAAGAGACTTACCTCTACGGGTGGAGTCTCGCAAGCTGTCCCAAAAATACATCGGTCCCTTCAAGGTTGCCAGGAGAGTTAACCCAGTTTCTTATCGCCTACACTTACCCAGATCCCTTAAGATTAATCCCACATTTCACATTTCATTGTTAAAACCTGTTGTTTTTCTCCCCTTGTCCCGGCAGACAGACCTCCCCCTCCGCCTCGTGTCATTGGAGGCCAGCCGGCTTATACCGTCCATCGGATACTGGATTCCCGCCGGGTGCAGCGGTCCTGGCAGTATCTGGTGGACTGGGAAGGCTACGGTCCCGAGGAGCGCTCCTGGGTTCCTGCCAAAGACATCCTGGACCCTGACCTCATTCGTCAGTTCAGGGCCCTCCACCCTGAGAGAGCTGGTAGGAACGTCAGGAGCCGTTCCTAGGGGGGATTCTGTCAGGATTTGGCCAGGGTTGTTCCGGGTTTTGGTCACTAGATGCCCCCATTGTTCTTTTTGACCTCATGTTTTTTCCCTTGTTCCCCATTATTATTTGCACCTGTGCCTCGTTTCCCCTGATTGTATTTAAACCCTTAGTTTCCCTCAGTTCTGTGCTCTGTGTTTGTATGTTAGCACCCAGCCCTAGTGTTCTGTGTATTCTTGTCGATTCCGGTGGATGCTCTTGTGGAATTCTGTTTTTGTTTTTGAGTATCTCTTGAGGCTTTTTTGTGCTATTCCTACCACCTTTTGGATTTGCCATTTTTTGTATTGAAGGACTTCTCCTTTTTACTTTATTAAATACACCGTCTTAAGTACTGCTGTGTCTGCCTCATCTTCTGGGTTCTGCTGACTATTCGTGGCTCAGTTGTTTAAGTGACTGTTTCTCACTCCGGAGACCCAGGTTCGTAACCGGGTCCTGACAGAAACACAGAGCCATAAATGAACCCAGAGGCAGCCAGTTCCCAGGACCTTTTGCCATGCTGTCCCACCACCAGGAGACTGTCCAACGCCACGAAGCCACCCTGGTTCAGCAAGAGGCCTTAATGGCTAGACATTGTCATCTTCTGTCGGAGATGCTGACTTCCATTAAGCAAATATCTGATCGTCTTACCCCGGCAACAGTTCCCGTCCCAGTACCTCAGATTCACGTACCCATGGCAGTTAACCCCCTGGCTGAACCTCGTCTTCCACCTCCCCAACGGTTCTCAGGTGATCCAAGTGCTTGTAAAGGGTTTCTCACCCAATGTTCTCTCTCCTTTGAGCTACAACCCTCGTCGTTTCCCACCGACCGGTCTAAGATCGCTTATATCATCACCCTGCTGTCGGAAAAAGCCCTGGCCTGGGCTACTGCTGTTTGGGATGCCCATAGTTCCTGCTGTGCCAGCTACTCTGCCTTTGCTGAGGAATTCAAACGAGTGTTTCAAGGCCCAAGCAGTGGTTCTGACTCAGCCAAACAGCTCCTGACTCTCCACCAAGGTTGGCGCAGCGTGACGGACTATGCCATCCAGTTCCGCACGGTGGCAGCAGCAAGTGGCTGGAACAACGAGGCGCTCACGGTGTGCTTTCTGAAAGGCCTTTCCGACACTATCCAAGATGAACTGGCCACTCGGGAACCACCGGACAATCTCGAGTCCCTGATCAAGTTGGCCTCACGCATTGACCAGCGTCTGAGAGAGAGAGAACTCAACCGTAGACCTCTAGCCCCTATCAGTCCCAGCTCCGAGTCCCCACCTTTATCCTCGCTGGCTCCATCGGAACCCATGCAGATTGGACGCATCTCCCAGGCTGAGAGAGACCGCCGGATGAGGGAGCGACGCTGTCTATATTGCGGCAATTTGATCTCCTGTTCCGAGTTCCCTCTCGTCCTTGGATACCCCTGGCTTCACAGCCATAACCCTCACATCGACTGGTCTGTGGGCACTATCAAGCAGTGGGGTCCTACGTGCCAAGCTACTTGTATTTTCCAGAATTCCCGAGTTCTACTCCCGAGTCTTTAGAATCCATCGACCTGACCCGAGTTCCCGAGTGTTACCATGACCTCAAACTGGTGTTTAGCAAACAGAGGGCCACCATGCTACCACCCCATAGACCTTACGATTGCCCCATCGACCTGTTTCCGGGCACTTGCCCCCCCAGGGGTCGGATCTTTTCCCTATCTCCACCCGAACGAGCTGCTATGGATACCTACATCAAGGACGCTCTGGAAGCAGGCCACATGCGTCCATCCACCTCCCCGGCGGGAGCAGGGTTTTTCTTTGTGGCCAAGAAAGACGGTGGATTACGTCCTTGCATCGACTACCGGGGACTCAATGCCATAACCGTCCGTAACCGTTACCCGCTACCCCTTATGGCCACAGCCTTCGAGCTGCTCCAGGAAGCAGTTGTTTTCACTAAGCTTGACCTGCGGAACGCATACCATCTTGTGCGGATCAGACCTGGTGACGAGTGGAAGACCGCTTTCAACACGCCTACTGGTCACTATGAATACTTGGTGATGCCCTTCGGCCTGACCAACGCCCCAGCGGTGTTCCAAGCGCTCATAAACGATGTGCTTAGGGATATGCTTAACATATTTGTGTTCGTTTACTTGGATGACATCCTCATCTTTTCGAGCTCCCTTCAAGAACACACTAAGCATGTCAGACAAGTACTCAAACGCCTCCTGGACAGCCATCTGTACGTTAAGCCGGAAAAATGTGAATTCCATTCATCCCGAGTACAATTCCTGGGATTTGTAATGGAACCCGGTCGAGTCCAAATGGACCCCAGGAAGGTAGGGGCAGTAGCGGATTGGCCCACCCCCAAATCCGTTAAGGAAGTTCAGCGTTTCCTGGGCTTCACAAACTTTTACCGCAAGTTCATCAAGAACTTCAGCTTGGTGGCAGCCCCTCTCTCAGCTTTAACCAAGGGTGGCAATGCAAGGTTTTTGTGGGGAAGAGAAGCTGAGACGGCCTTCCAAGGACTCAAGCAGCGCGTTCTCTCTGCTCCCATCCTGATACTACCGACTACGGATGAACCATTTGTGGTGGAGGTAGACGCATCAGAGGTTGGTGTTGGAGCTGTCCTGTCTCAGAGGGGTGAAGACAAGAAGCTTCATCCGTGCGCTTTCTTCTCACACCGGCTTACCCCGACTGAGAGGAACTACGATGTGGGGGATCGTGAACTCCTAGCGGTTAAGATGGCATTGAAGGAATGGAGACACTGGCTCGAGGGGGCTTCTCACCCGTTTCAAGTGCTTACGGACCACAAAAATCTGGAGTATATCCAGCAGGCGAAGCGGTTGAACTCTAGACAAGCTAGATGGTCTCTTTTCTTCAATCGATTCCAGTTTATCCTCACCTATCGGCCCGGGTCGAAGAATCTCAAACCGGATGCCCTGTCCCGAGTCTACGCTCCTGCCATTCGAGATGACACGGACATGCCTGTCCTTCCTGCTGCTAAGATTGTGGCTCCGATCTCGTGGCAAGTTGAGGATACCGTGAGACGTGCTCAAGCTAGCGAACCGGACCCGAAAGGAGGTCCTGCCAATCGGTTGTTTGTCCCCAAGGCAGTGAGGACTCAGGTCCTTCTGTGGGGGCACTCCTCTCGCCTCACCTGTCATCCGGGCGTAGGTCGCAACTTGGAGTTCATCCAGCGTAAGTTCTGGTGGCCTACCATAAGAGAAGACGTTGCCACTTTCGTC
Source organism: Oncorhynchus masou masou (assembly GCF_036934945.1). Taxonomy (NCBI): domain Eukaryota; kingdom Metazoa; phylum Chordata; class Actinopteri; order Salmoniformes; family Salmonidae; genus Oncorhynchus; species Oncorhynchus masou. The sequence goes on from NW_027001954.1 coordinate 44,601, forward strand.
AATGCCTGTCCCGTGTGCTGCCAGGGCAAATCTTCTCACCTCCGCCCTCAAGGACTCCTTCACCCTTTACCTGTTCCCCACAGACCCTGGTCCCATATCTCATTGGACTTTATTACTGGACTTCCTCCATCCCATGGCAATACTACTATCCTAGTCATAATCGACAGGTTTTCAAAGGCGGCCAGGTTCGTCCCTCTGACTAAGTTACCTTCTGCCAAGGAAACGGCTGAGTTGGTAATTAATCATGTGTTCCGAGTCTTCGGCATTCCTCAAGATATGGTTTCTGACAGAGGTCCCCAGTTCGCCTCAAGGTTTTGGAAGGCCTTCTGCCAACTCATGGGGGCTTCTGCCAGTCTATCTTCAGGGTACCATCCGGAGTCCAACGGCCAAACAGAGAGGATGAATCAAGAGCTGGAAACCACCCTCCGATGTATGACTCGTGACAACCCGTCCACATGGTCATCCTTTATTGTGTGGGCCGAATACGCGCACAACACCTTGCGCTCCTCCTCCACTGGTATGTCCCCGCACGAGTGTCAGTTTGGCTATGCTCCTCCATTGTTCCCGGACCAGGAGGCAGAAGTCAGAGTGCCTTCAGCCTTGAAGTTCGTCAGACGCTGTCGGCTTATGTGGAGGAAGACCCGTCTTAATCTTATGCGTTCCTCACAGAGGTACCAACAACAAGCCAACAGACGTCGCCGTCCCGGGCCTACCCTGCGCCCCGGCCAGAGAGTCTGGCTCTCCACAAGAGACTTACCTCTACGGGTGGAGTCTCGCAAGCTGTCCCAAAAATACATCGGTCCCTTCAAGGTTGCCAGGAGAGTTAACCCAGTTTCTTATCGCCTACACTTACCCAGATCCCTTAAGATTAATCCCACATTTCACATTTCATTGTTAAAACCTGTTGTTTTTTCTCCCCTTGTCCCGGCAGACAGACCTCCCCTCCGCCTCGTGTCATTGGAGGCCAGCCGGCTTATACCGTCCATCGGATACTGGATTCCCGCCGGGTGCAGCGGTCCTGGCAGTATCTGGTGGACTGGGAAGGCTACGGTCCCGAGGAGCGCTCCTGGGTTCCTGCCAAAGACATCCTGGACCCTGACCTCATTCGTCAGTTCAGGGCCCTCCACCCTGAGAGAGCTGGTAGGAACGTCAGGAGCCGTTCCTAGGGGGGATTCTGTCAGGATTTGGCCAGGGTTGTTCCGGGTTTTGGTCACTAGATGCCCCCATTGTTCTTTTTGACCTCATGTTTTTTCCTTGTTCCCCATTATTATTTGCACCTGTGCCTCGTTTCCCCTGATTGTATTTAAACCCTTAGTTTCCCTCAGTTCTGTGCTCTGTGTTTGTATGTTAGCACCCAGCCCTAGTGTTCTGTGTATTCTTGTCGATTCCGGTGGATGCTCTTGTGGAATTCTGTTTTTGTTTTTGAGTATCTCTTGAGGCTTTTTTGTGCTATTCCTACCACCTTTTGGATTTGCCATTTTTTGTATTGAAGGACTTCTCCTTTTTACTTTATTAAATACACCGTCTTAAGTACTGCTGTGTCTGCCTCATCTTCTGGGTTCTGCTGACTATTCGTGGCTCAGTTGTTTAAGTGACTGTTTCTCACTCCGGAGACCCAGGTTCGTAACCGGGTCCTGACAGAAACACAGAGCCATAAATGAACCCAGAGGCAGCCAGTTCCCAGGACCTTTTTGCCATGCTGTCCCACCACCAGGAGACTGTCCAACGCCACGAAGCCACCCTGGTTCAGCAAGAGGCCTTAATGGCTAGACATTGTCATCTTCTGTCGGAGATGCTGACTTCCATTAAGCAAATATCTGATCGTCTTACCCCGGCAACAGTTCCCGTCCCAGTACCTCAGATTCACGTACCCATGGCAGTTAACCCCCTGGCTGAACCTCGTCTTCCACCTCCCCAACGGTTCTCAGGTGATCCAAGTGCTTGTAAAGGGTTTCTCACCCAATGTTCTCTCTCCTTTGAGCTACAACCCTCGTCGTTTCCCACCGACCGGTCTAAGATCGCTTATATCATCACCCTGCTGTCGGAAAAAGCCCTGGCCTGGGCTACTGCTGTTTGGGATGCCCATAGTTCCTGCTGTGCCAGCTACTCTGCCTTTGCTGAGGAATTCAAACGAGTGTTTCAAGGCCCAAGCAGTGGTTCTGACTCAGCCAAACAGCTCCTGACTCTCCACCAAGGTTGGCGCAGCGTGACGGACTATGCCATCCAGTTCCGCACGGTGGCAGCAGCAAGTGGCTGGAACAACGAGGCGCTCACGGTGTGCTTTCTGAAAGGCCTTTCCGACACTATCCAAGATGAACTGGCCACTCGGGAACCACCGGACAATCTCGAGTCCCTGATCAAGTTGGCCTCACGCATTGACCAGCGTCTGAGAGAGAGAACTCAACCGTAGACCTCTAGCCCCTATCAGTCCCAGCTCCGAGTCCCCACCTTTATCCTCGCTGGCTCCATCGGAACCCATGCAGATTGGACGCATCTCCCAGGCTGAGAGAGACCGCCGGATGAGGGAGCGACGCTGTCTATATTGCGGCAATTTGATCTCCTGTTCCGAGTTCCCTCTCGTCCTTGGATACCCCTGGCTTCACAGCCATAACCCTCACATCGACTGGTCTGTGGGCACTATCAAGCAGTGGGGTCCTACGTGCCAAGCTACTTGTATTTTCCAGAATTCCCCGAGTTCTACTCCCGAGTCTTTAGAATCCATCGACCTGACCCGAGTTCCCGAGTGTTACCATGACCTCAAACTGGTGTTTAGCAAACAGAGGGCCACCATGCTACCATTGCCCCATCGACCTGTTTCCGGGCACTTGCCCCCCCAGGGGTCGGATCTTTTCCCTATCTCCACCCGAACGAGCTGCTATGGATACCTACATCAAGGACGCTCTGGAAGCAGGCCACATGCGTCCATCCACCTCCCCGGCGGGAGCAGGGTTTTTCTTTGTGGCCAAGAAAGACGGTGGATTACGTCCTTGCATCGACTACCGGGGACTCAATGCCATAACCGTCCGTAACCGTTACCCGCTACCCCTTATGGCCACAGCCTTCGAGCTGCTCCAGGAAGCAGTTGTTTTCACTAAGCTTGACCTGCGGAACGCATACCATCTTGTGCGGATCAGACCTGGTGACGAGTGGAAGACCGCTTTCAACACGCCTACTGGTCACTATGAATACTTGGTGATGCCCTTCGGCCTGACCAACGCCCCAGCGGTGTTCCAAGCGCTCATAAACGATGTGCTTAGGGATATGCTTAACATATTTGTGTTCGTTTACTTGGATGACATCCTCATCTTTTCGAGCTCCCTTCAAGAACACACTAAGCATGTCAGACAAGTACTCAAACGCCTCCTGGACAGCCATCTGTACGTTAAGCCGGAAAAATGTGAATTCCATTCATCCCGAGTACAATTCCTGGGATTTGTAATGGAACCCGGTCGAGTCCAAATGGACCCCAGGAAGGTAGGGGCAGTAGCGGATTGGCCCACCCCCAAATCCGTTAAGGAAGTTCAGCGTTTCCTGGGCTTCACAAACTTTTACCGCAAGTTCATCAAGAACTTCAGCTTGGTGGCAGCCCCTCTCTCAGCTTTAACCAAGGGTGGCAATGCAAGGTTTTTGTGGGGAAGAGAAGCTGAGACGGCCTTCCAAGGACTCAAGCAGCGCGTTCTCTCTGCTCCCATCCTGATACTACCGACTACGGATGAACCATTTGTGGTGGAGGTAGACGCATCAGAGGTTGGTGTTGGAGCTGTCCTGTCTCAGAGGGGTGAAGACAAGAAGCTTCATCCGTGCGCTTTCTTCTCACACCGGCTTACCCCGACTGAGAGGAACTACGATGTGGGGGATCGTGAACTCCTAGCGGTTAAGATGGCATTGAAGGAATGGAGACACTGGCTCGAGGGGGCTTCTCACCCGTTTCAAGTGCTTACGGACCACAAAAATCTGGAGTATATCCAGCAGGCGAAGCGGTTGAACTCTAGACAAGCTAGATGGTCTCTTTTCTTCAATCGATTCCAGTTTATCCTCACCTATCGGCCCGGGTCGAAGAATCTCAAACCGGATGCCCTGTCCCGAGTCTACGCTCCTGCCATTCGAGATGACACGGACATGCCTGTCCTTCCTGCTGCTAAGATTGTGGCTCCGATCTCGTGGCAAGTTGAGGATACCGTGAGACGTGCTCAAGCTAGCGAACCGGACCCGAAAGGAGGTCCTGCCAATCGGTTGTTTGTCCCCAAGGCAGTGAGGACTCAGGTCCTTCTGTGGGGGCACTCCTCTCGCCTCACCTGTCATCCGGGCGTAGGTCGCAACTTGGAGTTCATCCAGCGTAAGTTCTGGTGGCCTACCATAAGAGAAGACGTTGCCACTTTCGTCAATGCCTGTCCCGTGTGCTGCCAGGGCAAATCTTCTCACCTCCGCCCTCAAGGACTCCTTCACCCTTTACCTGTTCCCCACAGACCCTGGTCCCATATCTCATTGGACTTTATTACTGGACTTCCTCCATCCCATGGCAATACTACTATCCTAGTCATAATCGACAGGTTTTCAAAGGCGGCCAGGTTCGTCCCTCTGACTAAGTTACCTTCTGCCAAGGAAACGGCTGAGTTGGTAATTAATCATGTGTTCCGAGTCTTCGGCATTCCTCAAGATATGGTTTCTGACAGAGGTCCCCAGTTCGCCTCAAGGTTTTGGAAGGCCTTCTGCCAACTCATGGGGGCTTCTGCCAGTCTATCTTCAGGGTACCATCCGGAGTCCAACGGCCAAACAGAGAGGATGAATCAAGAGCTGGAAACCACCCTCCGATGTATGACTCGTGACAACCCGTCCACATGGTCATCCTTTATTGTGTGGGCCGAATACGCGCACAACACCTTGCGCTCCTCCTCCACTGGTATGTCCCCGCACGAGTGTCAGTTTGGCTATGCTCCTCCATTGTTCCCGGACCAGGAGGCAGAAGTCAGAGTGCCTTCAGCCTTGAAGTTCGTCAGACGCTGTCGGCTTATGTGGAGGAAGACCCGTCTTAATCTTATGCGTTCCTCACAGAGGTACCAACAACAAGCCAACAGACGTCGCCGTCCCGGGCCTACCCTGCGCCCCGGCCAGAGAGTCTGGCTCTCCACAAGAGACTTACCTCTACGGGTGGAGTCTCGCAAGCTGTCCCAAAAATACATCGGTCCCTTCAAGGTTGCCAGGAGAGTTAACCCAGTTTCTTATCGCCTACACTTACCCAGATCCCTTAAGATTAATCCCACATTTCACATTTCATTGTTAAAACCTGTTGTTTTTTCTCCCCTTGTCCCGGCAGACAGACCTCCCCCTCCGCCTCGTGTCATTGGAGGCCAGCCGGCTTATACCGTCCATCGGATACTGGATTCCCGCCGGGTGCAGCGGTCCTGGCAGTATCTGGTGGACTTGGAAGGCTACGGTCCCGAGGAGCGCTCCTGGGTTCCTGCCAAAGACATCCTGGACCCTGACCTCATTCGTCAGTTCAGGGCCCTCCACCCTGAGAGAGCTGGTAGGAACGTCAGGAGCCGTTCCTAGGGGTGGGATTCTGTCAGGATTTGGCCAGGGTTGTTCCGGGTTTTGGTCACTAGATGCCCCCATTGTTCTTTTTGACCTCATGTTTTTTCCCTTGTTCCCCATTATTATTTGCACCTGTGCCTCGTTTCCCCTGATTGTATTTAAACCCTTAGTTTCCCTCAGTTCTGTGCTCTGTGTTTGTATGTTAGCACCCAGCCCTAGTGTTCTGTGTATTCTTGTCGATTCCGGTGGATGCTCTTGTGGAATTCTGTTTTTGTTTTTGAGTATCTCTTGAGGCTTTTTTGTGCTATTCCTACCACCTTTTGGATTTGCCATTTTTTGTATTGAAGGACTTCTCCTTTTTACTTTATTAAATACACCGTCTTAAGTACTGCTGTGTCTGCCTCATCTTCTGGGTTCTGCTGACTATTCGTGGCTCAGTTGGTTAAGTGACTGTTTCTCACTCCGGAGACCCAGGTTCGTAACCGGGTCCTGACACTTTTAGCAATTGAATTAGTATAAAATAATACAATTTCACTTTTTGTTTGTTGCATACAATATAGCTCAGTATTCTAATTATATATTTTATTACAGTTGTTAATGCTAATCTTTAACAAGGGTGTCAATGATTTATGTGGGCTGTAGCATTTACTTTTAAATTGTTCAAATATTCTTGCAGAATGCTCTACCAGTGTTATTGTCACGGCTTTCGTCGGAAGAAGAAGAGGAGGCATTGGACCAAAATGCAGCGGGGTACGTGTTCATCTTTATTAGCTTAACTGACTGAACACTGAATACAAAATAACAAAAGAATAGCCAAAACAGTTATGCAAGGTACAACCAACACTGAACAGAAAATAACCGCCCACAACTAACAGTGGGAAAACAGGCTATCTAAGTATGGTTCTCAATCAGCTGCAATGAAAGACAGCTGTCCCTGATTGAGAACCATACCTGGCCAAAACATAGAAATGCAAAACCTAGACATACAAACATAGAATGCCCACCCACATCACACCCTGACCAAACAAAAAATGGTACCATCAAAGAAGTCGCTGCAAAATATTAAAACTTTGTACCCACACATTTACAGAAACGTGATCAAGTTTGCCATTGTGCTTAGAAACTTACATGGCACAGTTCCAACATTTTCAAAGATTTTACAGCAAATTAGGGTGTTTTTGTTACCATAAAGGTGAATGAAGGGCGTTTCCACGTAGGTGGTAACACTTGTTCACAAGCGCGCAAATATAGTATGGCGCTGATCAATGAGTTTCCCAATAATGTGTTGTGCATGCAAATGTTAGAATCTCCACCTTAGCCAGAATGAAGTAAGACATTTATGCAAGTTTGTGTAACGGTTTTCATGTGGTGAAGGAGAGTCGGACCAAAATGCAGCGTGTAGATTGCGATCCATGTTTAATGAACAAACGTAAACACGAATCAATACAAATACTACAAAACAAAAGAACGTAACGAAAACCGAAACATCCTATACTAGTGTAAACTAACACAGATACAGGAACAAGGACACTAAGGACAATCACCCACGAAACACACAAAGAATATGGCTGCCTAAATATGGTTCCCATTCAGAGACAACGATAATCACCTGACTTTGATTGAGAACCGCCTCAGGCAGCCATAGACTAACGCTAGACATCCCACAAAACCCCAAGACAAAAACACACCACAATAACACATGTCACACCCTGGCCTGACCGAATAAATGAAGAATAAACATAATATATTTCGACCAGGGCGTGACAGAGCCCCCCCCCCCCTAAGGTGCGGACTCCCGGACGCACATCAAAACAATAGGGAGGGTCCGGGTGGGCGTTTGTCCATGGTGACGGCTCCGGCTCCGGCGCGGGACGTGGAACCCACTCTATAAATGTCTTAGTCCCCCCTCCTCGCGTCCTAGGATAGTCCACCTTCGACGCCGACCATGGCCTAGTAGTCCTCACCCAGAACCCCACTGGACTGAGGGTCAGCTCGGGACTGAGGGTCAGCTCGGGACTGAGGGTCAGCTCGGGGCAGAGGGGCAGCTCGGGGCAGAGGGGCAGCGCGGGACAGAGGGGCAGCGCGGGACAGAGGGGCAGCTCGGGACAGAGGGGCAGCTCGGGACAGAGGGGCAGCTCAGGACAGAGGGGCAGCTCGGGACTGAGAGGAAGCCCAGCACTGAGAGGAAGCCCAGCACTGAGAGGAAGCTCAGCACTGAGAGGAAGCTCAGGCAGGTAGTTGGCTCCGGCAGATCCTGGCTGGCTGGCGGACCTGGAAGAGTCTGGTTGACTGGCGGATCTGGAAGAGTCTGGTTGACTGGCGGATCTGGAAGAGTCTGGTTGACTAGCAGATCTGGAAGAGTCTGGCTGACTGGCAGATCTGGAAGAGTCTGGCTGACTGGCGGATCTGGAAGAGTCTGGCTGACTGGCGGATCTGGAAGAGTCTGGCTGACTGGCGGATCTGGAAGAGTCTGGCTGACTGGCAGATCTGGAAGAGTCTGACTGACTGGCGGATCCTGGCAGACTGACGGATCTGGCTGCTCGATGCTGACTGGCAGCTCTGGCTGCTCCACACTGACTGGCGGCTCTTGCTGCTCCATGTAGGCTGACAGCTCTGGCGGCTTCTTACAAACTGGCAGCTCTGGCGGCTCCGTGCAGACTGGCAGCTCCGTGCAGACTGGCGGCTCCTTGCAGACTGGCAGCTCTGGCTGCTTCATGCAGACTGGCAGCTCCTTGCAGACTGACAGCTCCTTGTAGTCTGACAGCTCCATGCAGACTGGCAGCTCCGGCTGTTCCATGCAGACTGACAGCTCTGGCTGCTCCTTGTAGACTGACAGCTCTGGCTGCTCCATGTATACTGACAACCCGGGCTGCTCCATGTAGACTGACACCTCTGGCTGCTCCATGTAGACTTACAGCTCTGGCTGCTCCTTGTAGACTGACAGCTCTGGCTGCTCCATGTAGACTGACAGCTCTGGCTACTCCATGCAGACTGACAGCTCTGGCTGCTCCATGCAGACTGACAGCTCGGGCTGCACTAAACAGGCGGGAGACTCCAGCAGCGCAGGAGAGGAGGAAGGCTCTGGCTGCGCTAAACAGGTGGGAGACTCCAGCAGCGCTGGAGAGGAGAAAGGCTCCTATAGCGCTGAACAGGCGGGACGCACTGTAGGCCTGATGCGTGGTGCTGGCACTGGTGGTACTGGGCCGAGGACACGCACAGGAAGCCTGGTGCGGGGAGCTGCCACCGGAGGGCTGGGGTGTGGAGGTGGTACTGGGTAGACCGGACCGTGCAGGCGCACTGGAGCTCTTGAGCACCGAGCCTGCCCAACTTTACCTGGCTCGATGCAAAAACAATCTGCGTTAGAAAGGGTTACCTACACATACTGACCAGCTCATGAAATAGACAGAAAGAAGCGTCCTACATGGCAGACCAATCTGAACTCATCTCTCCGTATGTCCAGCCCATCCATTATCTCAGCCAATCATGGTTAGCGGGAAGGTTCCTGACTTTTTCTGTGGCTAAACCAACTATGCTCGTAATGCAACAATTTTATTTGTATTTACAGATGGCATACAATTTCGTTATTAAGGAACATGAAAGTTCACATATTCCAGAAAGCATTTCAGAAAAAAAACGCATTATGATTAAAAAAAAAGTTTATGTTTAAATGGCTCTCGTTTGAAGTAGTTACGCACAACATAGACCTTGTTTCATGAAACGAGACACAAATGGCAATAGGCACAGTATCTGTATCGGCTAGGTATGACAATGAAATATTAAAGGTGCACATTGTTACGTTAGCAGAACACTGTTTCTATGGTATTAGGTAAAGGGTTGTTTATTCTGCATGGACCTGTTACTACATTTGAAAGTTATCAAAACACTTAGTTTAGAATATCTGCACAAATTCAGCAGTTTCATTCTTCTCATATTGCTCTGTAATCTAATAAAATCTTCCTCCAGCATCTCACCTGTAGTTATTAAACTCAACCTGCAGGAGGTTTGTTTGTTGGGATTGAGTTGGGGGAAACAGCTGCGGCCAGGTTCTGACAGATGGATGTCTTGGTCGTGGCACACCCAGAAAACACCCACCTCAAACCACACCCCCAAGCCAACTCACGTTTGGTTCTGTCATGGCTGCCAGCATTTCATCCGGAGCAAGCCAAAAAACAAGGCCAAATCACCAAGTGCAGTTCCCCTTTAAGGATTTTTAAAATTATTTTTGAAAGTATTTTCTTGTGCGTTTGATAACTCATTGAATTTTGATCAAATATATGCCTTGACCAAGCGAATGGCAGAGATGATGGCAGATTGATTTGTGTGGTTTGCTAAGCTAGTAGCTAGATAGCTATAGAGCTAACTGTCTACTGTTTGCATTAAAAATATGAATTCAGCACCAGCTTCAGTTTCACCCACTCAAAGTGAGAGGAGTGTAGTGAGGAGATGGCAGAGGGCTAACCTCGTAGTTAGGGTGACTTTATACACTGGACTGATGTGTGCTGAGCTTTTAGCGCCTGTATCAGCAGCAGAAGAAGCAACACCCAAGTGGATGCTACACTACGCTAGCAGAGGAGTCGTCCAGTGGCTACAGAGTGCTGGGTACTGAGAACAATGTCAAGACCGGCTAGCCAACACCACCATCAAGCCTGTCCTTCCCTTCTACCATTCAACTCGGCTGCCAGACAAAGTGGCCTTCACCAAGAGCAGGCACCAACCAAAGATGTCAAGACTTGTGGCTAATAGCAAATAAGTGGCTAATGAGTCTGGCTGCACATTTGAATGGCTGACTCCCTGCAAATTGAAAGTATGTGACTGAAATCAACAGAGAGAAGAAGAAACCATATTATGAAGCTAAGATCAATTATATAAAGAATGATGGAAAACAACTTTGGATTACTTTAAATGAAATTATGGGCAGAAAGACAAATTAAATTCCATCTTCATCAAATCAGACAGCTTATTCATCACAAAACCATTTGATGTTGCCAATTATTTGAATGATTATTTAATAGGCAAAGTGGGAAAACTTAGGTAGGAAATGCCAACAACAATCAGTGAGCCATCGTATTCATGCATAGGAAAACAAATAATAAAAGAAAAGCACTGCAAGTTTTAATTTTGTAAAGTTAGTGTGGGAGAGATGGAAAAATTATTGTTATTATTGTTATCAATAATCACAAATCTCCTGGCTTTGACAACTTAAATGGAAAGCTATGGAGGATGGCAGCTGTGTCATGTCTCATTATGTCTGTTCCTGTCCTTTCTCTTCACTCTGTCTCTCTCTGCTGGTCTTATTAGGTTACCTTCTCTTTCTCTCCTTCTCCAGCTGTTCCTCATCTCCCCTAACTACCTCGTTCACCCTTTCCCCACCTGTTCCCTTTTTTCCCTCTAATTAGGTCTCTATTTCTCTCTCTGTTCCTGCTACTTTCGGTGTCAGATTCTCGTTTGTGTTTCTCATGCCAGAAGCAAGCTATCGTCTCGTTTGCTTCCTCCTAGTCCTATCCTGTCGGAGTCTGCCTGGCAGGTGCATCCTGTACACTTCTAACTGTCTTTCGTTTGCACTGTGTCCAGTTCATCTGATGCTACGTGTGATCAGGTACCACCGTTCCTCTGTGACCCGCACCGACCCAGAGCAACCTGCAGCCTGTCGCCGCTACCCAGCTATTCTCCTCTGCTGCTAAGACGGGGACTCTCTAGCTATTCATCAGAGGGACTTTATGTTTCATTTGTCGCCCTCTCTGCGGGTAGTCTATTGTGCCATTGACAACATCGGAAGAGGATCTATGACATTCCTATTTTCTCATTAAAAGAACTCTGTTTCTGTTAAACCGCCTTTGGGTCTTCACTCAAGTGCATAACAAGCTGACTCTATAGCCTCTCCTATCTGTCAAATCTTTAATCTGAGCCTAGAGGAAAGTATTTTTCCTGAGGCCTGGAGGTAAACCAAATTAATTAGGCTACCCAAGAGTGGCAAAGCGACCGTTACTGGTTCTAACAGCAGACCTATAAGCTTGCTGCCAGCTCTTAGTAAACTGTTGGAAAAAATGGGGTTTGCCCAAATACAATGCTACTTCTCTGTAAACAAATTAACAACAGACATCCAGGATGCATGCTTATAGAGAAGGGCACTCAACATGTACTGCAATGAGACAAATGACTGATGAATGTTGGAAAGAAATTGATAATAAGAAGATTGTGGGAGCTGTACTGTTAGATTTCACTGCAGCCTTTGATGTTATTGACCATAACCTGTTGTTGAAAAAACGTTCAATATGTGTTATGGCTTTTCAACCTCTGCCATATTGTGGATTCAGAGCTACCTATCTTATAGAACTCAAAGGGTTTTCTTTAATGGAAGCTTCTCTAATGTCAAAGATGTAAAGTATGGTGTACCGCAGGGCAGCATTATAGGCCCTCTGCTCTTTTCTAGTTTTACCAATGACCTACCACTGGCATTAAACAAAGCATGTGTGTCCATGTATGGTGATGATTCAACCACATACACATTAGCAACCACAGCTAATGAAGTCATTGAAACCCTTAACAAAGAGTTGCAGTCTGTTTTGGAATGGGTGGCCCGTAATAAACTGGTCCTGAAAATCTCTAAATCTGAGAGCATTGTATTTGGAACAAAAAATTCCCCAAATTCTAGACCTCAGCGGAATCTGGTAATGAATGAACAAGTTGAGGAGACTAAATTACTTGTCGTTACCTTAGATTGTAAAGATGGGGAGACGTCTGTCCATAATAAAGAGATGCTCTGCTTATTTGACACCAGACTCAAAAAAGCATGTTCTGAAGGCTCTAGTTTTGTCCAATCTTCATTGTAATCAGAGGGCTGATATAAATACTATGCTTGCCAGTCTCTCTTGCCTTGGCTAAGAGTTGAGGAGAGAATGACTGAATCACTTCTTCTTTTCATAAGAAACATGCTTGAAAATGTTGAATGTTGAAAATCCCTAGTTGTTTGCATAGCCAACAAACACACAGCTCTGACACACACACTTACCCCACAAGACCTGTCACCGGGGGTCTTTTCACAGTCCCCAAATCCATAGCATTCCATCTCATATTTTTCAAATAAACAGCACACCTAGTTTCAAAAGACAGATAAAGCAACACCTCATGGCACAACGTCTCTCCCCTACTTGACCTAGATCGTTTCTCTATGCATTGATATGTAGGCTATAAGTGCCTCTAACTTTTTTATGTAGTTCTGTCCTTGATCTGTCTATTAAAGTTCTTTATTATGTAATGTTTCTTGTTTTGTGTGGAACCCAGGAAGAGTAGCTGCTGCTTTAGAAACAGCTAATGGGATCCTAATAAAACACCAATAATAGAGACTTTGCTCTGCCTATTTTTTTTCTTCAAACAACTGTTATGTCCTATTTTTGTCTGTATACTGCAATTCAGCTTTGAGCTGTAAATATGTAAACTAATAATACAAACTTGATAACGTAAAGAAAAGTAGAGTATTGTTCAGCACAGTACAGTAGAGTACAGTTCAGTACAGCAGAGTAGAATAGAGTTGAGTAGAGTTCAGTACACAGTAGAGCACATTGGAGTTGAGTACACTATAATGTACAGTACTGCACTGAACTACACTCTACTGTACTGAACTATACTCTACTGAACTCTATTCTGTGCTATACTGTACTGTAATCTACTGTACTCTACTGAGCTCTAACAGGCTGTACTTTGATGCCCAAACTTGTGAAACATAGACGTCTATGAATTTAGTTCAATAACTAAGATATTCTTTCAAACTCAAGGTGCCATGTCATAGCTCATACCTCATTCTTTCTGAAGAGATCTTTGAATCTGAATTGAGAGCAAACATAGTTTTTGGAAAACTTTTTACCAAAAATCTGTTACCAAATATTGCATTTTCACAGTTCTTCCAGTAAATCTGTTTTTGTAAAATGTTCTGTGCAAATTGTTAAAAGTAGTCATTTTGCATAGAGTTGATATGGTTGGTTAAACTTTGAAATCAATGTTTTTAGTTTGGCATACCTTTTAAGTGAAAAATCTGTGTCTCAATGGGATTTACAAGAATAAAAGTGAAATAATAACAGTGAGGGCTTAGCAAAGGTGCTTTGTTGTGTTTTTGTTGGACTGAAATAACATTATTAACCAGTTGCTTTTAAAATAACAGCTCTGTTCCAGAAGAGTATAGATAATTTTTGCTCTGATTCTGTTACTCTAAAAATGTAGTTATTCTCGGTTTTCTGTTCCCTGAACCCCTGCTTTGCTGGATTCGTTATTATTGGAAAGAACTCGAAAAGTTCAGTTTACTGGAATATAACCAAACTTGGAATGTAGTAGGCCTACATGTCCAAATGTTATCAAATCAAATCAAATCAAATGTATTTATATAGCCCTTCTTACATCAGCTGATATCTCAAAGTGCTGTACAGAAACCCAGCCCAAAACCCCAAACAGCAAGCAATGCAGGTGTAGAAGCACGGTGGCTAGGAAAAACTCCCTAGAAAGGCCAAAACCTAGGAAGAAACCTAGAGGGGAACCAGGCTATGAGGGGTGGCCAGTCCTCTTCTGGCTATGCCAGGTGGAGATTATATCAGAACATGGCCAAGATGTTCAAATGTTCATAAATGACCAGCATGGTCAAATAATAATAATCACATTAGTTGTCGAGGGTGCAACAAGTCAGAACCTCAGGAGTAAATGTCAGTTGGCTTTTCATAGCGGATCATTGAGAGTATCTCTACCGCTCCTGCTGTCTTTAGAGAGTTGAAAACAGCAAGTCTGAGACAGGTAGCACGTCCGGTGAACAGGTCAGGGTTCCATAGCCGCAGGCAGAACAGTTGAAACTGGAGCGGCTGCACGGTCAGGTGGACTGGGGACAGCAAGGAGTCATCATGCCAGGTAGTCCTGAGGCATGGTCCTAGGGCTCAGGTGCTCCGAGAGAAAGAAAGAATTAGAGATAGCATACTTAAATTCACACAGGACACTGGATAAGACAGGAGAAGTACTCCAGATATAACAGACTGACCCTAGCCCCCCGACACATAAACTACTGCAACATTAATACTGGAGGCTGAGACAGGAGGGGTCAGGAGACACTGTGGCCCCATCCGATGATACCCCCGGTCAGGGCCAAACAGGCAGGATATATGAGTCAGAGTTATGAGTCAGAGTACCCTCCCAATTTGTATAGTTATTGCAAAACACTGATGCACTTGGAATCATCTAGCAAGGACACTTAAACAAATCTCTGACATCAATCATACACATTCCACTTTAGTTAAATTCCACTTCTGGTAAGTTTGAGTCAGCAAGCAGTGCAGTTCTTTTCCCAGCACACATGACTGATTGCCTTTATTGTTTTTTCCTTTGCCCCCTTTATAAACCTAGCACAATCAGCCTTCCTATTAGTGTCACGCCTTGGTCTTAGTATTTTGTGTTTTAGTTAATTAGTTGGTCAGACCAGGGTGTGACATGGGTTTATTGTTTGTTGTATTTAGTGGGGTTTTTTAGTTATTGGGATTGTAGCTAATTAGGGGTGTGTGTTTCATAGGTTTGGCTGCCTGAGGCGGTTCTCAATCAGAGTCAGGTGATTCTCGTTGTCTCTGATTGGGAACCGTATTTAGGTAGCCTGGGTTTCGCTTTGTATTTCGTGGGTGATTGTTCCTGTCTCTGTGTTAGTTTCACCAGTCAGGCTGTATTAGGTTTCACGTTCCGTTTTGTTGTTTTGTATTTATTCGTTATTTCATGTATAGTTTCGTTATTTGTTTTCACTAATAAACATGAGTAACAAACACGCTGCATTTCGGTCCGATTCTCTTTCGACAAACGAGGAACGTCGTTACAGAATAACCCACCACACACGGACCAAGCAGCGTGTCAACAGGCAGGAGCAGCCCAAAGAGGAGCAGCCCAAAGAGGAGCTGCGTATTAAGGATTTCTGGACATGGGAGGAAATCCTTGACGGGAGAGGACCCTGGGCTAAACCAGGGGAGTGTAGCCGCCCAAAGGAGCAGCAGGCGAAGAGGAAACAGGAGCTGGAAGGAAAAGGACCCTGGGCCCAGCCTGGTGAATATCGCCGCCCTAAGAAGGAACTAGAAGCGGCTGAAGTGGAGAGGCGCTGGTATGAGGAGGCAGCACGGCGACGTGGATGGAAACAGGAGCAGCCCAGAATGGAGTACAGTATGGATATTACGACGTGGGAAGAAATAAACAGGTGGGCGGCCGACCCAGAGAGAGTGCCGGAGCCCGCCTGGGATTCGCTGGAGCAGTGCGAAGAGGGCTATAGGAGAATGGAGTCGAAAAAAAAGACACGGCGGCGCAGAGCGAAGCCCCAAAATGTCTTGGGGGGGGCTATCAGGGAGTATGGCTGCGTCAGGTAGGAGACCTGCACAAACTCCCTGTGCTTATCGGGGGGCTAGAGAGACCGGGCAGGCATCGTGTTATGCAGTTGTGCGCACGGTGTCCCCAGTGCGGGTGCATAGCCCGGTGCGGTATATTTCAGCTCCGCGTATCAGCCGGGCTAGATTGAGCGTCGAGCCAAATGCCATGAAGCCGGCTCTACGCATCCGGTCCCCAGTGCGTCTCCTTGGGCCGGCTTACATGACACCAGCCTTGCGCTCGGTGTCTCCGGTTCGCCTACATAGCCCAGTGCGGGCTATTTCTCCTCACAGCACTGGCAGGGCAACCGAGAGTATTCAACCAGGTAAGCCCATACTCAGGTAAGGTTGGGCAGGCTTGGTGCTCAAGAGCTCCAGTGCGCCTGCACGGTCCGGTCTATCCAGTACCACCTCCACACCCCAGCCCTCCGGTAGCAGCTCCCCGCACTAGGCTTCCTGTGCGTGTCCTCGGCCCAATACCACCAGTGCCAGCACCACGCATCAGGCCTTCAGTGCGCCTCGCCTGTTCAGCGCAGCCAGCGCTTTCTCCCTCTCCTGCGCTGTCTGAGTCTCCCGCCTGTTCAGCGGTTCTAGAGCCTTCCTCCTCTACAGCGCTGCCGGAGCCTCCTGCCTGTATGGAGCAGCTAGAGCTGCCAGTTTGCATGGAGCAGCCAGAGCTGTCAGTCTGCATAGGGCAGCCAGAGCTGCCAGTCTGCATGGGGCAGCCAGAGCTGTCAGTCTGCTTAGAGCAGCCAGAGCTGTCAGTCTACATGGAGCAGCTAGAGCTGCCAGTTTGCATGGAGCAGCTAGAGCTGCCAGTCTACATGGAGCATCCAGTGTTGCCAGCCTGCATGGAGCAGCTAGAGCTGCCAGTCTGCATGGGGCAGCCAGAGCTGTCAGTCTGCTTGGAGAAGCCAGAGTTGCCAGTCTGCATGGAGTTGCCAGTCTGCATGGAGCTGCCAGTCTGCAAGTCGCTGCCAGTGCATGGAGCAGCTAGAGCTGCCAGTCTGCAAGGAGCTGCCAATCTGCAAGGAGCTGTCAGTCTGCATGGAGCAGCTAGAGCTGCCAGTCTGCAAGGAGCTGCCAGTCTGCATGAAGCAGCCAGAGCTGCCAGTCTGCATGGAGCACCTAGAGCTGTCAGTCTGCAAGGAGCTGCCAGTCTGCATGGAGCAGCCAGAGCTGCCAGTCTGCCTGGAGCAGCTAGAGATGCCAGTCTGCAAGGAGCTGCCAGTCTACATGGAGCAGCTAGAGCTGTCAGTCTGCAAGGAGCTGCCAGTCTGCATGGAGCAGCCAGAGCTGCCAGTCTGCATGGAGCAGCCAGAGCCGCCAGTCAGCATGGAGCAGCCAGAGCCGTCAGTCAGCATGAAGCAGCCAGAGCCGTCAGTCTGCCAGGATCTGCCAGTCAGCCAGACTCTTCCAGATCTGCCAGTCAGCCAGACTCTTCCAGATCTGCCAGTCAGCCAGACTCTTCCAGATCCGCCAGACAGCCAGACTCTTCCAGATCTGCCAGTCAGCCAGACTCTTCCAGATCTGCCAGACAGCCAGACTCTTCCAGATCTGCCAGACTGCCAGACTCTTCCAGATCTGCCAGTCAGCCAGACTCTTCCAGATCTGCCAGTCAACCAGACCCTTCCAGATCTGCCAGTCAACCAGACTCTTCCAGATCTGCCAGTCAACCAGACTCTTCCAGATCTGCCAGTCAACCAGACTCTTCCAGATCCGCCAGTCAGCCAGGGTCTGCCAGATCTGCTAGTCAGCCAGGATCCGCCAGTCGGCCAGGATCTGCCAGTCTTCCAGATCCGCCAGTCAGCCAGGATCTGCCAGATCTGCTAGTCAGCCAGGATCCGCCAGTCGGCTAGGATCCGCCAGTCAGCCAGGATCCGCCAGTCAGCCAGGATCAGCCAGTCAGCCAGGATCTGCCAGATCTGATAGTCAGCCAGGATCCGCCGGTCAGCCAGGATCTGCCAGATCTGATAGTCAGCCAGGATCCGCCAGTCAACCAGGATCTGCCGGATTCAACTGCCTGGCTGGGCTTCATCTCAGTACTGGGCTTCTTCTCGGTACTGGGCTTCTTCTCAGTACTGGGCTGCCCCTCAGTCCCGAGCTGCCCCTCAGTCCCGAGCTGCCCCTCAGTCCCGAGCTGCCCCTCAGTCCCGAGCTGCCTCAGTCCCGAGCTGCCCCTCAGTCACGAGCTGCTCCTCTGTTATGTAGGGTTCTGGGTGAGGACTATTCGGCAATGGTCGGCGGCGAGGGTGGATCATCCCAGGACGCGAAGGGGAGGAACAATGACATTTATGAAGTGGGGTCCACGTCCGGAGCCGGAACCGCCACCATGGACAGACGCCCACCCGGACCCTCCCTATGGTTTTGAGGTGCGTTCGGGAGTCCGCACCTTAGGGGGGGGGTTCTGTCACGCCTTGGTCTTAGTATTTTGTGTTTTAGTTAATTAGTTGGTCAGACCAGGGTGTGACATGGGTTTATTGTTTGTTGTATTTAGTGGGGTTTTTTAGTTATTGGGATTGTAGCTGATTAGGGGTGTGTGTTTCATAGGTTTGGCTGCCTGAGGCGGTTCTCAATCAGAGTCAGGTGATTCTCGTTGTCTCTGATTGGGAACCGTATTTAGGTAGCCTGGGTTTCGCTTTGTATTTCGTGGGTGATTGTTCCTGTCTCTGTGTTAGTTTCACCAGTCAGGCTGTAATAGGTTTCACGTTCCGTTTTGTTGTTTTGTATTTATTCGTTATTTCATGTATAGTTTCGTTATTTGTTTTCACTAATAAACATGAGTAACAAACACGCTGCATTTCGGTCCGACTCTCTTTCGACAAACGAAGAACGTCGTTACAATTAGTGCTTAGAAAACACTGTCTGACGTCACCTCCAGCCTACACATTTACTGTATTAACAACCTAAATAAGTAACATAAAAAATAATAAATTGATCGTGTTTAGGCAGGTCTTAAGAAACATTTGGATATTAATTTTCCTTGTATAAAGAACATAATTCCATATTTGCGAGTTTACTGTATGTTACTGCATAGGCTGAGTCCAGGATTCAATCCGTAGACAGCTGTTGACAATGTGCATTTTAAAGGCCATGTTACCACGCTAGGACTTAGTCTATATCTATGAGCAATGCCAAAGGCATAGTTTGTTAATTTAGCAGACAAGACACTCATATATTCCTGTGCCCGTTATCACGGTCAACACAAATCTATTTTATGAAATTGATATAATGGATTATAATAAAATATCATAGAAAATTATATTTTTGCAGAATTGCAAGTGAGATGCGACCTTAATCCATGTGTTTGAATATATTTTTAATAATTATGTACCAAAATAGTTTATGATGTGATAGATTTTTGCTAACATTACCAATGCAAGGATATTACATGGTAGGATATTAATTCCAAGTATTCCCTCCCATAAATGTCAACGTATATGCACATTGCAGACACCTGTGTATACAGTGGGATAACTAACATTGATTTGGTTTCTTATTGACAGGTGTTTGGTGATTTTCACAAAGTGGTGACAGAATGTTTTTGCTCCAATTACTCTTTTAATTAACAGGCCCATGTTGCGTCCTGTTTTGCTCAAGTAAAACATTGTTTAATGTTATAACCTCAAGTTGTGATGTTGTTTTCAATACTTGTTGAAGGCATTTCACCATATCACTAATGTGATGATAGATGGGAACAGAACATTTCTCCAACCCTTTGGAGGAATGAGAGGAATGAATAATGGGCAGGATACGTGTTCCCTTCATCGGTGCCAATTACCCTTTTGGAAGGCAGCGTCTTAATGACATCTGAAATGTGTCAGCATTTATTTATATGGGCAGGTGCCAAAAAAGTAATAATGTTGCAATACAAGATTACCTTCATGCCACTTTAACAGCTAAAACATTTGTACATCTGAAAATCTCTTGTCTGAATACAAATCAGCAGGCACCTCAGAAATCTCCCTGCAACTGTATGAGTCCATGGAGATATCTGGGGTAAGATACGTTCAAGACATTCACCAAATGCGTATTTGTAGAATATTCAAACTCCGGAAAGGTTATGTGTCAACATGCTGACAAATCTAAGCCTTTATACTCTGGCATGAACCAATCCAGATATTTTCAGAAATGTCTTATATCTGTAGTCATTACCTGATCATTTGTGTTCTTATTTCTCAAAAAAATGCATAATGTCAATAGATATCCTTACATGATATATAATATTCGTCCTTGTATGTCTGATAGAAAAAGGGCTAAATCCTACACATGGTCAATGTCCAATGGCCACTTTCTTTTACCTGTTCAGGTGCCAAAAATCCTTGTGCTTCTTCACCTGAAGGTGACTTATCTGAACAAGCATTTGCACCATATTCAGTAGTAAGCTACAAGGCACAGAAAGGCAAACATTGCAATACTTAATCCAAGTTGCTATTTCCAAGAGCTCCAATCACAACACAGGTTTTATACAAAGATGCTAACGTTGTTACGTGGAGCGAACACAGGGGAACCCAAGAGCGGACTCAAATGCGGAAGCAGGGATGAATGAACCAAAATGTTTATTGTACACAGAGATGTGGAGTGCAGAACTGGGGTAGCTCAAATGAGTGTAGAGTGAGGTTGGAGTTGACTGAGTTGAACAGGGTAAATAGGTCCTGAGGGGAATCCAAGGTAGTGGTGGTGAGTGAAGTCCAGAGCAAGGTGGTTGGGTGGTGAGAGGTGGTACAGGAGACAGACGCCAGAGACAGAGCAGTAACTGCAACGAGAGGACAACACGGTGTAAGGCAGAGCAATAGGATATTGAGCACTAACAACAGGCTAGGAAAACAACTGACTGAGCAGAGATTATGATCTGGCAGAGTGGAAGTAGCAGGAATGAGTATTTGTAGAGGTCTTGATTTATGGAACGATTTGCAGCTGGTAGGGATCTGCTCTGACTCCAGCACACCTGAGTGTACAGGGGGAGAACTGCAGGTTAAGACAACACCGGATGAACACCAGAGGGCGTAGTAGGAGCAGATGTGCCTGCCCTGTTTGTTACGGATGATGGATGCGATGGGTGCAGATTGGGTCATCAGTAACGGTCCATCATAGTCCAGGCCCAACGTGGTGGTAGTGTGTGATCCACTCCAAACTGTCAATATATAAATCATTTATCAAAATTGTGTCGATATTGCAAGAAAATATTGTCCAGTGGCGATTGTAGCATGTAAATCTTGGTGCGGAAAAAAAAGTAGGATGCTTGCCAGCAAAGCCACTACACAACACTAAACAATACATTAATTACACTATAACGGTTAAAAACGGTGCCCACAAACTGTTAGGGTCTATATAAAGGAGTCCCAACAGTAGCCCCAATACCTTACCACTGCTACACCTGGCTATCAGCGGAGCCTTCGCTGCCTTTAAAAAAACATAGCTGATATGGCTGACTTGCTTAAACAAATATGGCTTCTACTGACAATTGAGATATACAAACTATGGCATAAGGGGACGACAAGCGCATAAGAGGCAATCCGTAATTTCGATTAAGACATTTGGGTTAAGACATTAATGAGCGAGCTAGGATGGACGTAGCCGCAATTCATCAGACACGAGACGTATGTGGCAGGGTCTACAGACAATCACGGACTACAAAAGGAAAACCAGCCACGTCGAGGGCACCGACGTTTTGCTTCCTGACAAGCTAAATACCTTCTTCGCCCGCTTTGAGGATAACACAGTGCCACCGATGTGGACCACTACCAAGGACTGTGTGCTCTCCTTCTCCGGGGCTTACGTGAGTAAGACATTTAAGCGTGTTAATCCTCGCAAGGCTGCCGGCCCAGATGGCATCCCTAGCCGCGTCCTCAGAGCAGACCAGCCTCCTGGAGTGTTTACGGACATATTCAATCTCTCCCTATCTGTCCCCACATGCATCAAGATATCCACCATTGTTCCTTTTCCCAAGAAAGCAAAGGTAACTGAACTAAATGACTATCGCCCTGTAGCACTCACTTCTGTCATCATGAAGTGCTTTGAGAGACTAGTTAAGGATCATATCATCTCTACCTTACCTGACACCCTAGACCCATATCAATTTGCTTACTGCCCCAATCGATCCACAGACGATGCAATCGCAATCGGACTGCACACTGTCCTATCCTATCTGGACAAGAGGAATACATATGTAAGAATGCTGTTCATTGACTTTAGCTCAGCATTCAACACCATAGTACCCTCCAAGCTCATCATTAAGCTTGAGGCCCTGGGTCTGAACCCCGCCCTGTACAACTGGCTCCTGGATTTCCTGATGGGCCGCCCCCAGGTGGTGAAGGTAAGAAACAACACTCCACTTCACAGATCAACACAGGGGCCCCACAAGGGTGCGTGCTCATCCACCTCCTGTACTCCTTGTTCACCCACGCCTCCAACTCAATCATCAAGTTTGCAGAAGACACTACAGTAGTAAGCCTGATGACCAACAATGACGAGACAGCCTACAGGGAGCATGAGTGGGTGCAGGGAGTGTGGTGTCAGGAAAATAACCTCTCACCCAACATCAACAAATCAAAGGAGCTGATTGTAGAGGGAGCACCCCTGTTATCCACATTGAGGGGAACGCAGTGGAGAACGTGGAAAGCTTCAAGTTCCTCTGCGTACACATCACTGTTGAACTGAAATGGTCCACCCACATAGACAGTGTGGTGAAGAAGGCACAGCAGTGCCTCTTCAACCGCAGGAGGCTGATGAAATTTGGCTTGGCACCTAAAACCATCACAAACTTTTGTCGGACTGTATCACCACCTTGTATGGCAACTGCACCGCCCACAACCGCAGGGCTCTCCAGAGGGTGGTGGGGTCTGCCCAACGCATCACTGGGGGCAAACTACCTGCCCACCAGGACACTACAGCACAGGAAGGCCAAAAAGATCATCAAGGACAACAACCACCGAGCCACTGCCTGTTCACCCTACTATCATCCAGAAGGCAAGGTCAGTACAGGTGCATCAAAGCTGGGACAGAGATACTGTAAAACAGTTTCTATCTCAAGGCCATCAGACTGTTAAATAACCATCACTAGCACATTAGAGGCTGCTGCCCTATATACATAGACTTGAAATCACTGGCCACTTGAATAATGGTACACTAGACACTTTAATAATGTTTACTTACTTATTTTGCATTACTCATCTCATATGTATATACTGTATTATATTATATTCTACTTGTCTATGCCATTGCTCTTCAAAATATGTATATATTCCTAATTCCATTCCTTTACGTGTATTGTTGTGAAAGTGTTATATATTATTTGTTAGATATTACTGCACTGTTAGAACACAAGCATTTCACTACACCCGCAATAGCATCTGCCAAACACGTGTATGTGACCAATAACATTTTATTTTATTTGAATATAACTATTTCTTCATCACTTTGAAATGTACATCGACAGAATTCAGAACATGGGCCACTCTTACAGTGTGTTCTCCCTGTACAACCAGTCAGAACTGTAGGGTAAATAAAGGGGGCATATAAGCAGACAATGAAAGCACTTACAATATTCGATGATTACATTTCACAAAAACAGGTTTTGGCTACATGTGCACCACCAAGTCAGAACAGCAGGCAAAATTAAGAGGTGAAAATAGACCAAAGTGATTAGGGTGAGGCACATGGGCTGCTAACAGCTTACTACACAACATACAGTTAGTTTTACATTCTTAACTACAGTATACATACTGGCATATTACATAATTTATGTAGCAGCATACAATAAATTTATGGACCTTGTTGTGCTGTGCTCACTTGAACAGTAAGCTGGTGAGGCGGTCCTTCGTGGGCAAACTTTGTCATCAAAGTCTGGCATTCTCTGGATGTATGGTGCTTTCAAGACTACTGGGGGGAAAAGGGAGTCATTATAATGTCAGTGATTTTCAGGTCTCAGGAGCCCTGATCCCGAGAAGTCAGGGATTATCAGGTCAAAAGAGGCCTGAGTTTCCGATTTACAATTCCGAGTTGGATGAAAGTTTTCCAAGTAGTAGCTTGTTTTTCCCCCATGTTCCTAGTTGTCTTGAACTCACTGAAGTAAGATTTTGCATTTCAGAGTTAAGTTGTTTTGATACGGCACAAATCATGCTTCATTGACAGCATGGCTAATGTTGAATGTTTATCATTTTAAACTAGGAAAAGATGCTTAATCTTAGACTTGGGACCACACAGCCACTCCAATTAATAGCAGGCTAATGATTGCTTTGCCATGCTTGCAGTTATCCAATGATTCCTTCCAAACCACTCATTGTTGAATTTGCGATTTCCAACTTGTGTAAAATGTTAATGTCTAATGGCTGATGAGCACTGATATGTTTTATCTATCATTTCTTTACATTATTTCTCTTCATATGACAAGGGTTAAAAAGGATTTGCCAGTCGTCTTGATTCTTGATGATGACTGCTTATTAAAATTTTGAAAGTATGATGTTGACATGATCAGTCCAATCAAAGCTAATGTAAATATAACGTGATTTGACATCATTTTCTCTGTGGCCAATGACCTTGGATGGACACTTATAATGTAACTCTATGGCAGCACCCAAGGAGCTTGAATTTTTGGGCTCTAACCTTAGACTTGGCGGTGACGTAGAGTCCCCATGAGTGAAAGAATACTGAGCCAATCATGGCGCAACGCTCCATATTTTCTGCTGGCTTTCCCCACCACCACAGAAAGCACTAAGCTAAGCTGAAACACCTGCATTGTGGAGCTCATTTACTCAAGAAAACAAAAAAGAGACCATGTTGGTGTGCAGCTTTATTAAAACATTTTAAGGATCATACATTTTTTTTCCCATTTTCGCCTTGCTCAGAACCTGAAGCAAGGGTATGCACATTCTTGATACCATTTGAAATGAAACATTTTGAAGTTTGTGAAAATGTGGAAAAAAATGTAGGAGAATACAACACATTAAATCTAGTAAAAGATAATACAAACAAAAAAACATGCATGGTTTTTTCATCATCTTTGAAATGCAGGAGAAAGGCCATACTTTCAATTAGGAGTCTAGGTGTAATTTAGATTTGTACCACCAGATGACAGCAGTGTCTGTGCAAAGTTTCAGAATGATCCAGTGAAGAATGACATTACAGCACAATATTTTGTTTCAAGTCTACCAGGAGTTAGCCCAAATGTGCAAAATTGGTCAATTGATACATTTTCAAGTACATAACTATAGAGAACATACAAAAATGCTATGTTTTTATTTATTTTTTTATTTAATCTTTATTTAATCAGGTAGGCTAGTTGAGAACAAGTTCTCATTTACAACTGCGACCTGGCCAAGATAAAGCATAGCAGTGTGAACAGACAGCAACAGAGTTACACATGGACTAAACAATAAACAAGTCAATAACACAGTACAATTTTTATTATTTTTTATTTTAAAAAAGAGTCTATATATAGTGTGCAAAAGGCATGAGGCAGGTGAATATTTACAATTTAACAGATTAACACTGGAGTGATAAATGATCAGATGGTCATGTGCAGGTAGAGATACTGGTGTGCAAAAGAGCAGAAAAGTAAATAAATAAAAACAGTATGGGGATGAGGTAGGTAAATTCGGTGGGCTATTTACCGATAAACTATGTACAGCTGCAGCGATCGGTTAGCTGCTCAGATAGCAGATGTTTAAAGTTGGTGAGGGAGATAAAAGTCTCCAACTTCAATGATTTTTGCAATTCGTTCCAATCACAGGCAGCAGAGAACTGGAAGGAAAGGCGGCCAAATGAGGTGTTGGCTTTAGGGATGATCAATGAGATACACCTGCTGGAGCGCGTGCTACAGGTGGGTGTTGCCATCGTGACCAGTGAACTGAGATAAGGCGGAGCTTTACCTAGCATGGACTTGTAGATGACCTGGAGCCAGTGGGTCTGGCGACAAATATCTAGCGAGGGCCAGCCGACTAGAGCATACAGGTCGCAGTGGTGGGTGGTATGATGTGCTTTAGTAACAAAGTGGATGGCACTGTGATAAACTGCATCCAGTTTGCTGAGCAGAGTATTGGAATCCATTTTGTAGATGACATCGCCGAAGTCGATGATTGGTAAGATAGTCAGTTTTACAATGGTAAGCTTGGTGGCGTGAGTGAACGAGGCTTTGTTGCGAAATAGAAAGCCAATTCTAGATTTGATTTTGGATTGGAGATATTTGATATGAGTCTGGAAGGAGATTTTACAGTCTAGCCAGACACCTAGGTACTTATAGATGTCCACCTAGGTACTTATAGATGTCCACATATTCTAGGTTAGCTTTTAAGAGCAGTTGGAGGCCACGGAAGGAGTGTTGTATGGCTTTGAAGCTCGTTTGGAGGTTAGATAGCACAGTGTCCAAGGAAGGGCCAGAAGTATACAGAATGGTGTAGAGAGAAACAGAGAAAAGTGTCGGCCCGAGAATTGAACCCTGTGGCACCCCCATAGAGACAGCCAGAGGACCGGACAACATGTCCTCCGATTTGACACACTGAACTCTGTCTGCAAAGTAGTTGGAGAACCAGGCAAGGCAGTCATTAGATAAACCGAGGCGACGGAGTCTGCCGATAAGAATATGGTGATTGACAGAGTCGAAAGCCTTGGCCAAGTCGATGAAGACGGCTGCACAGTACTGTCTTTTACCGATGGCGGATATGATATTGTTTAGTACCTTTAGTGTGGCTGAGGTGCACCCGTGACCGGCTCGGAAACCGGATTGCACAGCGGAAAAGGTATAGTGGGATTCGAAATGGTCAGTGATCAGGGCAGCATGGAAATAGGTCTGTAACAGTTTGGGTCTAGGGTGTCACCGCCTTTGAAGAGGGGGATGACTGCGGCAGCTTTCCAATCTTTATGGATCTCGGACGATACGAAAGAGAGGTTTAACAGGCTGGTAATAGGGGTTGCAACAATGGCGGCGAATAGTTTTAGAAAGAGAGGGTCCAGATTGTCTAGCCCAGCTGATTTGTACGAGTCCGGGTTTTGCAGCTCTTTCAGAACATCTGCTATCTGGATTTGGTTGAAGGAGAAGCTGGGGAGGCTTGGGCGAGTAGTTATGAGGGGGGCAGAGCTGTTTTCCGGGGTAGGAGCAGTCAGGAGGAAGGCATGCCCAGCCGTATATTTTTTTTTATTGAAATGTTTGATTATCAAGGATTTATCGGTGGTGACCGTGTTGCCAAGCCTCCGTGCAGTGGGTAGCTGGGAGGAGGTGCTCTTGTTCTCCATGGACTTTACAGTGTCCCAGAACGTTTTGGAGTTAGAGCTACAGGATGCAAATTTCTGCTTGAAAAAGCTGGCCTTTGCTTTCCTGACTGACTGCGTGTATTGGTTCCTGACTTCCCTGAACAGTTGCATATCGCAGGGACTATTTGATGCTATTGCAGTCCGCCACAGAATATTTTTGTGCTGGTCGAGGGCAGTCAGGTCTGGAGGGAACCAGGGGCTATATCTGTTCTTAGTTCTACATTTTTTGAACGGAGCATGCTTATCTAAGATGGTGACGAAGTTACTTTTAAAGAATGACCAGGCATCCTCAACTGACGGGATGAGGTTAAGATCCTTCCAGGATACCCGGGCCAGGTCGATTAGAAAGGTCTGCTCGCAGAAGTGTTTAGGGAGTGTTTGACAGTGATGAGGGGTGGTCGTTTGACCGCGGACCCAT
The DNA here is from genome assembly GCF_036934945.1 of Oncorhynchus masou masou. Classification (NCBI taxonomy): domain Eukaryota; kingdom Metazoa; phylum Chordata; class Actinopteri; order Salmoniformes; family Salmonidae; genus Oncorhynchus; species Oncorhynchus masou. Next base: position 72,162 of record NW_027001954.1, read on the forward strand.
AGCGGATACAGGCAATGAGGCAGCGTTCACTGAGATCCTGATTGAAGACAGCGGAGGTGTATTTTGAGGGCCAGTTGGTCAGGATAATGTCTATGAAGGTGCCCTCGTTTACAGATTTAGGGTTGTACCTGGTGGGTTCCTTGCTGATTTGTGTGAGATTGAGGGCATCTAGCTTAGATTGTAGGACTGCCAGGGTGTTAAGCATATCCCAGTTTAGGTCACCTAACAGAACAAACTCTGAATCTAGATGGGGGGTGATCAATTCACAAATGGTGTCCAGGGCAAAGCTGGGAGCTAAAAATAGAAGCTTGAACTGTTTGGGTATGGACCTGGAAAGTATGACATTACTTTGCAGGCTCTCTCTGCAGTAGACTGCAACTCCTCCCCCTTTGGCAGTTCTATCTTGACGGAAAATGTCGTAGTTGGGTATGGAAATCTCCAAATTTTTGGTGACCTTCCTAAGCCAGGATTCAGACACAGCAAGGACATCAGGGTTGGCAGAGTGTGCTGAAGCATTGAGTAAAACAAACTTGAGGAGGCTTCTGATGTTGACATGCATGAACCCAAGGCTTTTTCGAACACAGAAGTCAACAAATGAGGGTGCCTGGGGACATGCAGGTTCTGGGTTTACCTCCACATCACCCGTGGAACAGAGGAGTCGTCCAATGAGGGTCGCCTAGAGCGTTGGGGACAAAGAATAAAAGGAGCAGATTTCTGGGCGTGGTAGAATATATTCAGGGCATAATGCGCAGACAGGGGTATGGTGGGGTGCGGGTACAGCGGAGGTATGCCCAGGCACTGGGTGATGATAAGAGAGGCTGTATCTCTGGACATGCTGGTTGTAATGGGTGAGGTCACCTCATGTGTGGGATGTGGGACAAATAAAAAAAAAATGTTATTTGTCACATACACATGGTTAGCAGATATTAATGCGAGTGTAGCGAAATGCTTGTGCTTCTCGTTCCGACAATGCAGTAATAACCAACAAGTAATCTAACTAACAATTCCAAAACTACTGTCTTATACACAAGTGTAAGGGGATAAAGAATGTGTACATAAAGATATATGAATGAGTGATGGTACAGAGCAGCATAGGCAAGATACAGTAGATGGTATCGAGTACAGTATATACATATGAGATGAGTATGTAAACAATGTGTCATAGTTAAAGTGGCTAGTGATACATGTATTACATAAGGATGCAGTAGATGATATAGAGTACAGTATATACGTATACATATGAGATGAATAATGTAGGGTATGTAAACATTATATTAGGTAGCATTGTTTAAAGTGGCTAGTGATATATTTTACATCATTTCCCATCAATTCCCATTATTAAAATGGCTGGAGTTGAGTCAGTGTGTTGGCAGCAGCCACTCAATGTTAGTGGTTGCTGTTTAACAGTCTGATGGCCTTGAGATAGAAGCTGTTTTTCAGTCTCTCGGTCCCAGCTTTGATGCACCTGTACTGACCTCACCTTCTGGATGATAGCGGGGTGAACAGGCAGTGGCTCGGGTGGTTGTTGTCCTTGATGATCTTTATGGCCTTCCTGTAACATCGGGTGGTGTAGGTGTCCTGGAGGGCAGGTAGTTTGCCCCCGGTGATGCGTTGTGCAGACCTCACTACCCTCTGGAGAGCCTTACGGTTGTGGGCGGAGCAGTTGCCATACCAGGCGGTGATACAGCCCGCCAGGATGCTCTCGATTGTGCATCTGTAGAAGTTTGTGAGTGCTTTTGGTGACAAGCCGAATTTCTTCAGCCTCCTGAGGTTGAAGAGGCGCTGCTGCGCCTTCTTCACGATACTGTCTGTGTGAGTGGACCAATTCAGTTTTTCTGTGATGTGTATGCCGAGGAACTTAAAACTTACTACCCTCTCCACTACTGTTCCATCGATGTGGATAGGGGGGTGTTCCCTCTGCTGTTTCCTGAAGTCCACAATCATCTCCTTAGTTTTGTTGATGTTGAGTGTGAGGTTATTTTCCTGACACCACACTCCGAGGGCCCTCACCTCCTCCCTGTAGGCCGTCTCGTCATTGTTGGTAATCAAGCCTACCACTGTTGTGTCGTCCGCAAACTTGATGATTGAGTTGGAGGCGTGCATGGCTACGCAGTCGTGGGTGAACAGGGAGTACAGGAGAGGGCTCAGAACGCACCTTTGTGGGGCCCCAGTGTTGAGGATCAGCGGGGTGGAGATGTTGTTGCCTACCCTCACCACCTGGGGGTGGCCCGTCAGGAAGTCAAGTACCCAGTTGCACAGGGCGGGGTCGAGACCCAGGGTCTCGAGCTTGATGACGAGCTTGGAGGGTACTATGGTGTTAAATGCCGAGCTGTAGTTGATGAACAGCATTCTTACGTAGGTATTCCTCTTGTCCAGATGGGTTAGGGCAGTGTGCAGTGTGGTTGAGATTGCATCGTCTGTGGACCTATTTGGGCGGTAAGCAAATTGGAGTGGGTCGAGGGTGTCAGGTAGGGTGGAGGTGATATTGTCCTTGACTTGTCTCTCAAAGCACTTCATGATGACGGAAGTGAGTGCTACGTGGCGGTAGTCGTTTAGCTCAGTTACCTTAGCCTTCTTGGGAACAGGAACAATGGTGGCCCTCTTGAAGCATGTGGGAACCGCAGACTGGTATAGGGATTGATTGAATATGTCCGTAAACACACCAGCCAGCTGGTCTGCGCATGCTCTGAGGGCGCGGCTGGGGATGCCGTCTAGGCCTGCAGCCTTGCGAGGGTTAACACGTTTAAATATTTTACTCTGCAGTGAAGGAGAGTCCGCATGTTTTCGTTGCAGGCCGTGTCAGTGGCACTGTATTGTCCTCAAAGCGGGCAAAAAAAGTTATTTAGTCTGCTTGGGAGCAAGACATCCTGGTCCGTGACTGGGCTGGTTTTCTTTTTGTAGTCCGTGATTGACTGTAGACCCTGCCACATACCTCTTGTGTCTGAGCCGTTGAATATAGATTCTACTTTGTCTCTATACTGATGCTTAGCTTGTTTGATAGCCTTGCGGAGGGAATAGCTGCACTGTTTGTATTCGGTCATGTTACCAGTCACCTTGCCCTGATTAAAAGCAGTGTTGCTTTCAGTTTTACGCGAATGCTGCCATCAATCCACGGTTTCTGGTTTGGGAATGTTTTAATCGTTGCTATGGGAATGGCATCTTCAACGCACGTTCTAATGAACTCGCACACCGAATCAGCATATTCGTCAATGTTGTTGTCTGATGCAATACGAAACATATCCCAGTCCACGTGATGGAAGCAGTCTTGGAGTGTGGAATTAGCTTGGTCGGACCAGCGTTGGACTGACCTCAGTGTGGGAGCTTCTTGTTTTAGTTTCTGTCTGTAGGCAGGGATCAGCAAAATTGAGTCGTGGTCAGCTTTTCCGAAAGGAGGGCGGGGCAGTGCCTTACGTGCGTCGCGGAAGTTAGAATAACAATGATCCCAGGTTTTGCCAGCCCTGGTTGCGCAATCGATATGCTGATACAATTTAGGGAGTCTTATTTTCAGATTAGCCTTGTTAAAATCCCCAGCTACAATGAATGCAGCCTCAGGATGTATGGATTCCAGTTTGCAAAGAGTCAAATAAAGTTAGTTCAGAGCCATCGATGTGTCTGCTTGGGGGGGAATATATACAGCTGTGATTATAATCGAAGAGAATTCTCTTGGTAGATAATGCGGTCGACATTTGATTGTGAGGAATTCTAATCAGGTGAACAGAAGGATTTGAGTTCCTGTATGTTTCTGTGATCACACCACGTCTCGTTAGCCGTAAGGCATACGCCCCCGCCCCTCTTCTTACCAGAAAGATGTTTGTTTCTGTGGGCACGATGCGTGGAGAAACACGCTGGCTGCACCGACTCCGATAGCGTCTCTCCAGTGAGCCATGTTTCCGTGAAGCAAAGAACATTACAGTCTCTGATGTCCCTCTGGAATGCTACCCTTGCTCTGATTTCATCAACCTTGTTGTCAAGAGACTGGACATTGGCGAGAAGAATGCTAGGGAGTGGTGCACGATGTGCCCGTCTCCGGAGTCTGACCAGAAGACCGCCTCGTTTCCCTCTTTTACGGAGTCGTTTTTGGGTCGCCGGCTGGGATCCATTCCGTTGTCCTGGGTGAAAGGCAGAACACAGGATCCGCTTCGCGAAAGTCATATTCTTGGTCGTACTGATGGTGAGTTGACGCTGATCTTATATTTCAGTAGTTCTTCTCGACTGTATGTAATGAAACCTAAGATGACCTGGGGTACTAATGTAAGAAATAACACGTAAAAAAAAAACTGCTTAGTTTCCTAGGAATGCGAAGCGAGGCGGCCATCTCTGTCGGCGCCGGAAGTGTGATATAGAGTACAGTGACAAAGGAGGTATCAGAGGTATGAAGAGTGGAACTAGGGGGTCCATTGTAAACTAAAAGAATGATAACTAACCTGAACAACAGTATACAAGGCTTGTATTCTTATAAATGAGGGAGTAAGACCAGTCTGAATGAGTGGACCCTGAAGTGTCACAGAGCTTTTTCATGCGCAATCCCGAGAGAGTGCATTTCTTGTTTACCTTTAATATTGACAACATTATTATCCGGTTGAAATATTATAGATCATTTAGGCTAAAAATAACCTGAGGATTGAATATAAACATTGTTTGACATGTTTCTATGAACTTTACAGATACAATTTTGATTTTTTTTGTCTGCCTGTTTTGACTGCGTTTGAGCCTGTGGATTACTGAAGAAAACATTTTTGGATATAAAGAGACTTTATCGAACAAAAGGAACATTTATTGAGTAAATGAATGTGAAGATCATTAATTAATTTTATCTCTATTTCTGTAATGCTTCTGCTTGGTTGGTAACTGTTTGTAATAATTTGTCAACTGGGCTATGTTCTGGGCTAGGTATGTTCTGGGCTAGGTATGCATTCAAAGAAAAGCATTTTATAAATCTGACACCGTGGTTGGATTAACAAGAAGTTCATCTTTAAACCTATGTAAAATATGTTTTTTTTTCAGAATTTTTATAATGACCATTTCTGTATTTGAATTTGGCGCTCTGCAATCTCACTGGATGTTGGCCAGATGGGACGCTAGCGTTCCCACATACCCTAGAGAGGTTTAAACATCTCCAATCAAAAATCATATCTAGAATCGGCTTTCTATTTTGCAACAAAGCCTCCTTCACTCACGCTGCCAAACAAAACTCAGAAATAGAGATAATATTAATCCCTTACCTTTGATGATCTTCACATGGTGGTACTCAGAAGACATTTACTCAATAAATGTTCCTTTTGTTTGAAAAAGTCTCTTTATATCTAAAAACCTCATCTAAAAACCTCATCTGCAGCTGTACATAAGTCCATCTTAAAATGGCCCACCCAGACTACCTACCTCATCCCCATAATGTTTTCATTTTATTTACTTTTCTGTTCTTTTGCACACCAGTATCTCTACTTGCACATGTTAATCTGCTAAATGGTAATTATTCACTCCTATGGCCTACTTCCTCATGCCTGTTGCACACACTGTATATAGACTTTCTTTTTTTATACTGTGTCATTGACATGTTTATTGTGTTATTGGCTTGTTTATTGTTTACTCCATGTGTAACTCTGTTGTTGTGTCAGCGATTGCGTGCAGAGATGTAGCGGAGTCAGGCGCAGGACACAGGGTTTGAGCAACACAATGGAGTTTACTCAAAAGTCAAGCAGAAATTCCAAATAGGAACATACATACACACTAGCACATACAACAACCACTAAAGACACCAACAATCATGGATAGAACAGAAATGTGTGCCAGAGGGTTAAATAAGGGACATGATATGGGTATTGAAACCAGGTGTGTGTAATACAGACAAAACATGGATCGGTGGTGACTAGAAAGCCGGTGACGTCGACCGCTGAACACCACCCGACACAAGGAGAAGGGCCGACTTCGGCGGAAGTCGTGACATGTTGTCTGTGTCACACTGCTTTGCTTTATCTTGGCGAGGTCTCAGTTGTAAATGAGAACTTGTTCTCAACTAGCCTACCTAGTTAAATAAAAATTAAAATTAAACATTTTAAATTAAAAGTTTTAAATAAAAAACAGCAGTGTGGTCAAACTGTAGACACCAGTTCCTACATTTGAATGTAAAAATTGATTTTATCAAACAAAACTATGCTACATTTTATCTCTGGGACCCTCAGGATGACAAATCAGAGCAACATTACTGAATGGAAGTATATTTTTTACCTTCAGAGGTGAGTGTATCAAACCAGTTTCTGTGATAAGTGTTTTGTTGTTGTGCACTCTCCTCAAACAATAACATAGTATTTTTTCACTGTAATAGCTGCTGTTATTTGGACACTGCTGTTAGATTACAATAATTTAAGCTTTTTGCCCATTGAGCGGCGCACAATTGGCCCAACAGCCTTCAGAAATTGTTCCATGCTTGTTTTTTGAAAAATGTGTCACGGTCGTCCTCCTCTTCATCTGAAGAGGAGAGGCGAGAAGGATCGGAGGACCAAAATGCGGCGTGGTATGCGTTCATCATTAATTTTAATAAAGAAAACACTGAAACACTATACAAAAACAATAACCGAAATAACAACAGTGAAGCTAATGAGAACTGTACTGAAACAAGCAATCAACATAGACAATCACCCACAAACAAACAGTGTAACCCAGGCTACCTAAGTATGATTCTTAATCAGAGACAACTAATGACACCTGCCTCTGATTGAGAACCATACTAGGCCGAAACATAGAAATCTCCAAATCACAGAAAATCAAACATAGACTGCCCACCCCAACTCACTCCCTGACCACAAAAAAAGAATGTATACAAAACAAAGGAAATAAAGGTCAGAACGTGACAGTACCCCCCCCTCCCCTCCAAAGGTGCGGACTCCGGCCGCAAAACCTTAACCTATAGGGGAGGGTCTGGGTGGGCGTCTTTCCGCGGTGGCGGCTCTGGCGCGGGACGCAGACCCCACTTCACCATCGTCTTAGTCCACCTCATTGTCCGCCTCCGTGGCTTCCTAACCATGGCAACCCTTCTAAATGACCCTACTGGACAGAGGGGCAGCTTGGGACAGAGGGGCGGAAGCTCGGGACACAGGGGCGGAAGCTCGGGACAGAGGGGCTCTGGCGCCTCAGACTCCAGCAGCGCCGGACAGGCGGGAGTCTCCGGCAGCGCCGGACAGGCGGGAGACTCCGGCAGCGCCGGACAGGTGGGAGACTCCGGCAGCGCCGGACAGGTGGGAGACTCCGGCAGCACCAGGCTGGGGAGACCTCCAGGAGGCCTGGTGTTAGGAGGAGGCACCTGAAGGACCGGGCTGTGGGTGAGCACTGGAGCTCTGGTGCGCAGCCTTGGCACCACTCCCCCAGGCTGGATCACTACTCTAGCCCGGACCCTCAAAGAGTGCAGGCACAGGTTGAACCGGGCTGTGGGTAAGCACGGGAGATCTAGTGCCTACTACGCGCATCTCTCCCTTTGGCTCCACTCCCACATTTACCCGGCACGAGCGGAGCACAGGCATAGGATGCACTGCACCCTCCCAGCGCCCCGGAGACACAGTACGCAGAGCCGGCGCAGGATACCCTTGACCAAAACTGCGTACCGGCGACCAGACACGCTGAGCAGGCACCATACGCCCTGGCTCGATGCCCACACTCGCATGGCACTTTCGGGGGGCTGCCCTATAGCGCACCGGGCTATGGGCACATACTGGCGACACCGTGCGCTTAACCGCATAACACGTTGCCTGACCAGTAACGCGCTGCTTATAATAAGCACGAGGAGTGAGCTCAGGTCTGCTACCTGGTTTAGCCCCACACCTCGTCTGCCCCCCCCAAAACAATGTGGGGGCTGCCTCTTGTACCTGTCGCCCTGCCGTGCTGCCTCCTCATATCGCCGCCGCTCATCTTTCGCTGCCTCCAGCTCTGCTTTGGGGCGGCGATATTCCCCAGCCTGTGCCCAGGGTCCCTCTCCGTTCAATATCTCCTCCCATGTCCAGGAGTCCTGTGATGCTGGCCGCTGTTGTTGCTGCTGCCGCTGCTGTCGTCGCTGTCCTTTACCACGCCGCTTGGTCCTTGGTTGGTGGGTGATTCTGTAACGTTTTTCTTGTGTCGATGGAGAGGCGGACCAAAATGCAGCGTAGTTGAAGTTCATGTTTTTTAATAAGACAACTAAACATGAACATAATACAAAACAACAAACGTGGAAAACCGAAACAGGCCAATCTGGTGCAACAAACACAGAGACAGGAACAATCACCCACAAAACCCAACACCAAACAGGCTACCTAAATATGGTTCCCAATCAGAGACAATGACTAACACCTGCCTCTGATTGAGACCATATCAGGCCAAACACAGAAACAGACAAACTAGACACACAACATAGAATGCCCACTCAGATCACACCCTGACCAAACAAAACATAGAAACATACAAAGCAAACTATGGTCAGGGTGTGACAAAAGTATTCATATTTTTTAGAATTATCCCTCAGAAAGTCTAGTCTTTTGGCGCGCTTGAATGAGTGCATGCTCCTCGTTCTTTTTCTCCGGTATTGAACACTGTATATTCTGTCTTAAATTTTATAGATTATTTACATATTAGGGTACCTGAGGTTGGATTAGAAACGTTGTTTGAATGGTTTGGAGGAAGTTTACAGGTAACTTTTTAGATTCCTTTGTAGGCATGTTTTGAATCAAATGCATTGCTGGGATATAAAGAAGGACTTTATCAAACAAAACAACCATTTGTTGTGTAGCTGGGACCCTTGGGATTGCAAACAGAGGAAGATCTTCAAAGGTAAACATTTATTTTATCGCTAGTTTTGAGTTGTGACACCTGTGCAGGTTATGAATTCATGTTAATGCATGAAGTGGGTGAGACGCTGTCCTCAGACGATCAAATGCTATGCTTTCATCGTAAAGCCCATAGTAAATCGGACAACGCGGTTCTAAGTTCAAGATTCTAAGTTAACCTCTAGCGTCGAGCAATCCCGTATCCGGGAGCGTAATCATAGCCTCAAGCTCATTAGCATAACGCAACGTTAACTATTCATGAAAATCGCAAATGAAATGAAATAAATATATTGGTTCACAAGCTTAGCCTTTTGTTAACAACACTGTCATCTCAGATTTTCAAAATATGCTTTTCAACCATAACTACACAAGCATTTGTGTAAGAATATTGATAGCTAGCATAGCATTAAGCCTAGCATTCAGCAGGCAACATTTTCACAAAAACAAGAAAAGCATTCAAATAAAATTATTTACCTCTGAAGAACTTCAGATGTTTTCAATGAGGAGACTCTCAGTTAGATAGCAAATGTTCAATTTTTCCAAAAATATTATTTGTGTAGGAGAAATCGCTCCGTTTTGTTCATCACGTTTGGCTAAGAAAAAATGCCGAAAATTCAGTCATTACAACGCCGAACCTTTTTCCAAATTAACTCCATAATATCGACAGAAACGTGGCAAACGTTGTTTAGAATCAATCCTCAAGGTGTTTTTCACATATCTATTCGATGATAAATCATTCGTGGCAGTTGCCTTTCTCTTCTGAACCAAATGGAAAAGTGGACGCAGCTGGAGATTGCACAATAATTTCGACGGAGGACACCAAGCGGACACCTGGTAAATGTAGTCTCTTATGGTCAATCTTCCAATGATATGCCTACAAATACGTCACAATGCTGCAGACACCTTGGGGAAACGACAGAAAGTGTAGGCTCATTCCTGGCGCATTCACAGCCATATAAGGAGACATTGGAACACAGCGCATTCAAAATCTGGGGCATTTCCTGTATGAAATTTCATCTTGGTTTCGCCTGTAGCATTAGTTCTGTGTCACTCACAGACAATATCTTTGCAGTTTTGGAAACGTCAGAGTGTTTTCTTTCCAAAGCTGTCAATTATATGCATAGTCGAGCATCTTTTCGTGACAAAATATCTTGTTGAAAACGGGAACGTTTTTTTATCCAAAAATTAAAAGAGCGCCTCCTATATCGAAGAAGTTAATGCCAAAATGACATGCAAAACAGGCAAGCCCCCCAAAAAAATGTATATAAAAAAAATATATATTTATTTTTCGTTAAAAATGTGGGGCTCAAAAGAAGTGGGTCAGAGAATGATGGGTCACCACTGGTCATTTCACATAACCATACCACTAGGTAGCTACCTGAAGGGAAGGCAATTTTGTTATTTGTTATTGTTACCCTGCATTTTATTTATTTGCCCTCAAGTGGTTTTTTAGACTGTTTCCGGCATATCGTGTTGCTTGCAAGCTACTCTGTTTACAGTTTGACAAGAACATGTGGTAGCTAACTAGCTTGTTAACTGTTTACAAAACAATTAAAGAATGTGCTAGAAAGCTAAACGGCTAACTAGCTAGCAAAAATGTTTTTTTGAAAGTTGGATCATATTCTCCTTTGAGGCTTTAAAAATGTTCATACACTCAGGAGGAGACACATTCTGTCTCCTAGACATAAATGTACTTTGGTGCGAAAAGTGCAAATCAATCCCAGAACAACAGCAAAGGACCTTGTGAAGATGCTGAAGGAAACAGGTACTAAAGTAACTATATCCACAGTAAAACAAGTCCTATATCGACTTAACCTGAAAGGCCGCTCAGCAAGGAAGAAGCCACTGCTCCAAAACCGCCATAAAAAACCCAGACTACGGTTTGCAACTGCACATGGGGACAAAGAATGTACTTTTTGGAGAAATTTCCTCTGGTCTGATGAAACAAAAACAGAACTGTTTGGCCATAATGACCATCATTATTGTCATGGGTGCGTACTGGCGGCAGAGAAGTGAGGCGCAAGAGAGCAAAAACTGTGTTCCAACGGAGCAGTTTAACTTCTTGCGACTAGGTGATACTATTAACATTTTTGGATGAAAAACGATATTTTGTCACAAAAAGATGCTCGACTATGCATATAATTAACAGCTTTGGAAAGATAACACTCTGACGTTTCAGATGTTACAGGCGAAACCCAGATAAAAATCCAACCAGGAAGTGCCGCATTTTTTGAAACCGCCTCATGCCAATGACTCCTTATATGGCTGTGAATGAGCTACGAACAAGCTTACGTTTTCCACGTGTTCCCCAAGGTGTATACAGCATTGTGACGCCTTTTTAGGCATTTCCATTGAAGAATGGCCATAAGGGACCAGATATAGCATGTGGTCAGAAGGTGTCTCCCGCAGAAAATCTTGCGTAAAATACTGAGGTAGCCATTTTTCCAATCACTTCTTATGAGAAACCAATTGCCTCGACGGATATATTATCGAATATATATGTTAAAAACACCTTGAGGATGGATCCTAAACAACGTTTGCCATGTTTCTGTCAATATTATGGAGCAAATTTTGAAAAAAGTTTGGCGTTATAGTTGTAGCATTTTCCGGTCGATTTCTCAGCCAAGCATGATGAAGAAACGGGAGCTATTTCGCCTACAAAAATAATATTTTTGGAAAAAAGGAACATTTGCTATCTAACTGGGAGCCTCCTGAGTGAAAGCATCTGAAGTTCTTCAAAGGTAAATGATTTAATTTGGTTGCTTTTCTTATTTTCGTGAAAATATTGCCTGCTGCCAGCAGAGCCTCGCATAGCATTATGCCATGATAAACTTACACAAATGCTTGTCTAGCGTTGGCTGTAACGCATATTTTGAAAATCTGAGATGACAGTGTTGTTAACAAAAGGCTAAGCTTGTGTTTGAACATATTTATTTCATTTCATTTGCAATTTTCATGAATAGGAAAAGTTTAGGGGTATTTACGGATACGGGATTGCTCGTCGCAAGAGGTTAATAATAAAAACCACCGTAAAATAGAAACCTCAATGGGTAACAAAACCCGTCACACACCAGCATACATGCACAAGCACTTACAATAAACAATTCCGGACAAGGACATGGGTTAAACATAGGGTTAAATACACAACATGTAATGATGGAATTGAAACCAGGTGTGTGGGAAGACAAGACAAAACAAATGGAAAAAGAAAGTAGATCGATGTTGGTTAGAAGCCCGCCAATGCCGACCGCCGCCCAAACAAGGAGAGGCATCGACTTCAGTAGAAGTCGTGACAGTTATGTTTGGAGGAAAAAGGGGGAGGCTTGCAAACCTAAGAGCACCATCCCAACCACGAAGCATGTGGGTGGCAGCATCATGTTGTGGGGGTGCTTTGCTAGATGGCATCATGAGAAAGGAATGGATATATTGTCGCAACATCTCAAGACATCAGTCAAGAAGTTAAAGCTTGGTCACAAATGGGTCTTCCAAATGGACAGTGACCACAAGCATACTTCCAAAGTTGTGGCAAAATGGCATAAGGACAACACAGTCAAGGTATTGGAGTGGTCATCACAAATCCCTGACCTTAATCCCATAGAAAATTTGTGGGACGAACAGAAAAAGCATTTCCGAGCAAGGAGGCCTGCACACCTGACTCAGTTCAACCAGCTCTGTCAGGAGGAATGGGCCACATTTCACCCAACTTATTGTGGGTAGCTTGTGGAAGGCTACCTGAAACGTTTGACCGCAGTTTTTCCAAATACTAATTTAGTGTATATAAACTTCTGACCCACTGAGTCAGTGGAAAACGGAGTGTAAATGTATTTGGCTAAGCTGTATGTAAAATTCTAACTTCAACTCTATAGTTCAGTAGAGGCTGCTGAGGGGAGGATGGCTCATAATAATGTCTTGAATGGAGTCAATAGAATGGTATCAAACATGTTGTGGTTAATGCCATTCCATCAACTCCATTCCAGCCATTATTATGAGCTGTTCCCCACTCAGCAGCCTCCCCTGATATAGTTATATGTCTGTCATATTGAGGTCTAGCAAGAAGTTAAACCTGATCAATCATATGGATAGGTGTATGCAATTATGGTAATTTCGAGCAAAGACACTTAATAATTAAGGGCGTTTGAGAGAGGGGGGGGGAGAGAGAGAGGAATGAAGTGAGAAAGAAAGGATCAAAGTGAAAGAGGAAGAGAGACAGGTGGGAAGAGTGGAAGACAGACAGATAGATACAGAGAGAAAGACAGCAGTGCAAATGTACTTAGACTTGACTATTTAAACAACTCATCTCTTCCAACTTGTGCGGCAATCACATGTACCTACGGGGAAAGGATGGCCAGCGACACAGGAGGTGTAACGGTTTTCTTGTGTCGAAGGAGAGGCAGACCAATACGCAGCGTGGTTATTATTCATGGTTCTTTAATAAAGAAACTATACATGAATAGACTAACAAAACCAAGAAATGTGGAAAACCAAACCAGCCCTATCTGGTGCAAACACAGAGGCAGGAACAATCACCCACAAAACCCAACACAAAACAGGTTACCTAAATATGGCTCCCAATCAGAGACAATGACTAACACCTGCCTCTGATTGAGAACCATATCAGGCCCAAACACAGAAACAGACAAACAAGACATCCAACATAGAATGCCCACTCAGATCACACCCTGACCAAACAAAACATAGAACATACAAAGCAAACTATGGTCAGGGTGTGACAGGAGGGTGCTTTTTACTGAGGAGAAGGAGGCCATGCTGACCGAGATGCATGCTGGCCATTTCGGAGTGATTTCCTAAATCAACTTAGGCTTCTTCTGATGGGGATTTGTCAAGGAGGTGGACAGATGGGCATGTAAAATAACCTTTTGTTTATCAATCACATTCTTTTATATCTTAAAAGTATCAATATTTCAATTAATGTACTATCAGAGAGAACACAATGTTTCAATTTGTCACTTTTTGCTTAAAGGTCTGTACCCTGTCTAGCCTGCCAGAAGTTTGAGAGGGAGAAGACGGTGGCGCCGGAGTTGAAGCCCATCAAAGTTGTTTCACCATGGCACATGGGTTAAGTGTCAGAATTCAAATTTTGCCTTGATAAGTTGTTTTGTAATGGTTGCTTTATTTGACCACAGCAGAGTTCAGTGTTATAGAAGGTGTGTGTGCATCAGTATCCTTACGCTACGATCACACTGACAGCATAATTGCATTTTGGTACACCAGAATTACAATAATTTCCAATGAAACGCTGTGTTTGCCTTGCAGCGTGTTCGGGGTGTTGCATACATTGGATTTATCGAATGTATGCTTCAAACTTTATGCGTGGACAGCTTGACAGAAATGGTAGCAGAAGGTGAACGTTGAACTATTGTAGCATACATATCCAGATGATGCTGCATACTATTTTGCATGTTTGAAGAGTTCCAAATATGAAAAGCTGCATACTGTATGACAAAGATACCGGTAAGAATAAAGTAATCTTCTCTCTAACACTTGAAATGTTACAGGTGGACCTCATCGGACCCTTCACGAAATCCAGGAATGGCAACAGCCAGTGTCTGATGGCGACCGAACACTTTACAAAGTGGGGGGAGGCAATACCCATTAAGGTCAGTAAAGAAAAAGACTGTGCTTAACTCATAACTCATTTAAAAGGGTGCTTTGTTTTTCGTTTTGTATAATACCCTGCAAGAATGACACTGGCGAGAACACCTGCAAGGCGATGATGGACATCTTCAACACTCACGGTTATCCTGAGGTCATCTTGAGTGGAACAAGGTACAGATGTTATAGGTTATATTCTGTCCATTGTTTTTTTTTTATCGATTTTTTACAATTAGTTTTTGCTTTTCCATGGTACGTAATCAGACATAATGCAATATCTTACATTGTCAATAGATATCGCTTTCCTACCCCTCCTCCAGGTTTGGTGAATGGACCAACCAGACACTCAAGACTACCATGGGCAAGTCACTTAATGTGCATCAGGAACGGTGGGAGAACAACCGGAAGGTAACTCTTTGCACACAACAGCAGCGTCCAGGCCTCCACCGAGTATGGAAGGGAGCTGCAGCTGTTGACTGAAGTGAGCAATGCATTTGTATACCCAATTACTCCATATAGTCTTTCAAATTTGTGATGAACTTTGTGTTGCTGTCTGTCTATTGCTATTTTTTTTGTCAAACGTACTGATTATTTTCTGGCCCTCCAAGAAATATGGAAGAAATGCATTTAAAAAGTATTCAGAAAACATTGACCTTTTCCACATTTGTGTTACATGACAACATTATACTAAAATTGATTTAAAAAATAATTTCCCCTCATCTACACACAATACCCCATAATGTCAAAGTGAAAACTGTTATTTAGAAATGTTTATATAAAAAAAATATATTTAGACCGTTTACTCAAGACTTTGTTGAAGCACCTTTGGCAGCGATTACAGCCTTGAGTCTTCTTGGGTTTGATGCTACAAGCTTGGCACATCTGTATTTTGGGTGTTTCTTGCATGTCAAGCTCTGTCAAATTGGATGGGGAGCGTCGCTGCACAGCTATGTTCAGGTCTCTCCAGAGACATTTGATCGGGTTCAAGTCCGGGCTCTGGCTGAGCCACTCAAGTACATTCAGAGACTTGTCCCAAAGCCACTCCTGTGCTGTGTTAGCTTAGGGTAGTTATCCTGTTGGAAGGTGAACCTTCGCCCCAGTCAGAGGTACTGAGCGCTCTGGAGCAGGTTTTCATCAAGGATCTCTCTGTAATTTGCTCCATTCATCTTTCCCTCGATCCTGACAAGTCTCCCAGTACCTGCCGCTGAACAACATCCCCACAGCATGATGCTGCCCCCATTATGCGTCACCTAAGGGATGGTGCCAGGATTCCTCCAGACGTGACAGTAGGCAGTCAGGCTAAGCAGTTCAATCTTGGTTTCATCAGACCAGAGAATCTTTTTTCTCATGTCTCAAGGATGATCAAAGGAAACAAGATGCACCTGAGCTAAATTTCGAGTCTCATAGCAAAGGGTCTGAATTCTTATGTAAATAAGATATTTTTGTATTCTAATAACCTGTCTTTGCTTTGTCATCATGGGGTATTGTGCGTAGATTGAGGGGAATTATTTTTTACCAAATTTTGAATAATGCTGTAAAGTAACACAATGTGGAAAAAGTCAAAGGGTTTACCTTGATGGAAGGCAACAATCACCTCCAGTTGGAGCATTTGGACGGTTGACCACTGAAAGCCCTGACGCCCTACACTTCGGTGAACCCCAATAGACAAAGTGTGTTAAGCTTTGGTTGACATTTGAGAAAGCAAGAAATGGTAGCTGAGCTTATAGACATTTACCTCTCCAAATGACTTTATGACTTTAGGATTGTCCAAAACCCCCAGGACGTATCCCATCCACCAAAGGCAGTGAGTTCGGAACAGTCTGAATCCCTGTGCTCTGAGACGGAGGATGTAGGCTATACCTTCCAAAGCTGTTGTAAAGTACATATCTCCCATTTATAACACTGCACTAATCCATTACATTTTCTCACAGTAATGTGTAACCTGTGTGTTTGCTTGTTTAAGTCTCTTGTTTACGTCTCAGAGTATGTTCCCTTTAACTCTGCTCCAGTTTTCCAGGACCTAGAAGTTCTTCCCAACACCCAAATGTGGATTCACCAGATGTCCTCCATTTCTAACCACCCTGCAACCCTGCAACCACCCAACCACCCTGCACCATCATTACGCGCACCTGCTCCCCATCATTACGCACACCTGCTCCCCATCATTACGCACACCTGCTCCCCATCATTATGCACACCTGCTCCCCATCATTATGCACACCTGGACTTCATCATCACGTTGATTACTTTCCTTGTATTGAACCCTCTGTAGCCTAAGTCATCAGGAAGCATTGGTTTTGTTCATGTTCAGTACGCTTCTCCTTTTTTGTTTATCTGCTTTGTTCCTGTTAATTAACAGCAGTCGTTTATGTGTCGGGGGCTAGGGTCAGTCTGGAGTATTTCTCCTGTCTTTTCCGGTGTCCTGTGTGAATTGTTTGTCTTTAGGAAGGCAGTGAGTTGCTGGGCAACAGCTTTTTCAAAAATAATTGGAACAGGTTTTCATCAAAAATAATTGAGAGGAATGGAAGATTCGATATAGGCCAATAAGTTTTTTTATATTTTCTGGGTCAAGGTTTGGCTTTTTCAAGAAAGGCTTTATAACTGACACTTTTAGTGAGTTTGGTACACATCCGGTGGATAGAGAGCCAGTTTATTATGTTCAACATAGGAGGGCCAAGCACAGGAAGCAGCTCTTTCAGTAGTTTATTTGGAATAGGGTCCAGTATGCAGCTTGAAGGTTTAGAGGCAATGATTATTTTCATAATTGTGTCAAGAGATGTAGTACTAAAACAATTGAGTGTCTCCCTTGACCCTAGGTCCTGGCAGAGTTGTGCAGACTCAGGACAACTGAGCTTTGGAGGAATACGCAGATTTAAAGAGGAGTCCGTTATTTGCTTTCTAATGGTCATGATCTTTCCCTCAAAGAAGTTCATGAATTTATTTCTGCTGAAATGAAAGCCATCATCTCTTGGTGAATGCTGCTTTATAGTTAGTTTCAACACTATTATGATTGTTGTGGACATATTCTTTAAATCCGGCCATTTTATTCCTCTCTCTGGTCTCCCTACCACCCTCCAGGTCGCTGAGGCACTGTTCCGGTAGGTTGTCCGGCACTACGGCCTTCCGGAGGACATTGTCTCTGACTGTGGCCCCCAATTCACTTCGTCGGTATGGAGAGCCTTCTTGGAGAATCTGGGGACCAAGGCCAGCCACATCCGGGTACCAGCCTCAGTCCAACGGGGAGGTGGAGAGGACCAACCAAGAGCTAGGGAGGTTCCTTTGGAGTCACTCTTAGAACCAGCAGGGGGAGTGGGCCCGCTTCCTTCCCTGGGTGGAGTACGCCCAGAACTCACTTCATCCCTCCTCCACCGGGCTGACTCCCTTCCATTGCATTCTGGGATAACAGCCGGCCCTGGACCCGTGGATCCCGTGCCACTGACAGACCTCTCAAGGACAACCATCTCTGCAGCACTCCACTAATCAGGTCTTTATGGTAGAGTGGCCAGACGGAAGCCACTCCTCAGTAAAAGGCACATCACAGCCAACTTGGAGTTTGCCAAAGGCACCTAAGGGACTCTCAGACCATGAGAAAAAAGATTCTCGGATCTGATGAAACCAAGATTGAACTCTTTGTCTGAATGCCAAGCGGCATGTCTGGAGGAAACCTGACACTAACCCTACGGTGGAGCATGGTGGTGGAATTTTTATAAGCAACAGTTACTGGGAGACTAGTCAGGATCGAGGGACAGATCAACAGAGCAAAAAAAAAATCTAGAGAGATCCATGATGAAAACCTGCTCCAGAGCGCTCAGTACCTCAGACTGAGCAGGACAATGGCCCTAAGCACACATTCAAGACAACACAGGAGTGGCTTCGGGACAAGTCTCTGAATGTACTTGAGTGGCCCAGCCAGAGCCTGGACATGAACCTGATCTCTGGAGAGACCTGAAAATAGCTGTACACCGACACTCCCCATCCAACCTGACAGAGCTTGAGAGGATCTGCAGAGAAGAATGTAAGAAACTCCCCAAATACAGGTGTGCCAAGGTTGTAGTGTCATACCCAAGGAGACTTGAGGCTGTAATCGCTGCCAAAGGTGCTTTAACAAATTACTAAGTGCAGGTTCTGAAGCTTATGTAAATGTGATATTTCATTTTTTCTTCGTCATTATGGGGTATTGTGTGTAGATTGATGAGGGGAAAAAGCTATTCAATCAATTTTAGAATAAGGCTGCAACATAACAAAATGTGGAAAAAGTCTGAATTCTTTCCAAATATAGGACTTTTGACTGAAAAATATAACATGTCTTATCCACATGTTCAAAATCTCAATCTAGTTTGACTTTGGGAGAAAGAGTAAGCAATATTATTCAATGGCTTGTAGCTGGCACCTGGCTCACACCTGGGAGGCAGCCTGGTTACCCAACAGATGGTTACAAAACAGACACAACTGGTTCATTATAATCTCCCTCACAAGATGCAGTGAGGAATGGTTAATACCGATCAGGAACGACGTCAGTGACTCATCTCCCACAATATGGAATTAAGTGTTCCGAGAAAGGCCCAGCCTACCCACATAAACTAGATTCACAGCTCACATTCTAAAATATCATTTAAAGTCACACCTGTACTGAGGTTGATGGATGACAAGCACCTTTTCCAGTTAGACAACATTCTATTCATTCTTAAAATGAGATACATTTGTAATTTGAGTCAACAATCTCTTCTCCTGCTGGTGACAGATTGAAGTCTTATGAATTCCTGCATTGACACAAGGTCTGGGGTAGTTGATGTCAAAAACATAGGAAGCCATCAACACACAACATCAAGCACACATCAACAGCCACAAGCAATGGATATGTTTTCATGCATTCAATAACCCAATTATTGTGAATACTCTCTAATAGTTTGATTAAAATATTGACATGCTTTACCAAGAAGAACAATTTCCCTCACAATCCGGTTTCCATGGACAGCTCATAATCAGGCTACCTGATGGGACTTTGAGAACATTCTGATAATCCATGTAAAATATACCTTCCATCAAAGCGGTCATATAATTTTTGGGATTCTGAGTATAGACATATAACGTTTGTATGTGAAAACTATTTCTTAGATACCTTTACCGAACTTGCTTCACTCACACCAAAGAGGAAGGCTTGCGCTACTTGTGATAGCACATCCGCTGATCGAATACACTGCATGAAACTCAGATTACTTCGCTGATGACCTTACGACCTTTAGCTGGAGTGGGACTTTAAGATAATCAGAGTAATGTGTCTACATGACTATTGCCAAACTCAGAGTATTGCCATGAACAGCTTAATATTAATATTGAATTATATGTGTGTCATGTTAACATACTTTATGTGCCCTGTCCCATGCCTTCCAGTTACAGTGTTCCATATACAATGTTGACCTACCTAGAAGAACTTCACATAAATATACAAAATTATACACAGCAACCAACACACTGAAGCCATAAAAGATTGTGGGAGTTGTTCTGTTAGATTTCTGTGCAGCCTTTGATATTATTGACCATAAGCTGTTGTTGAAAAAACATACATTATTATGTGTTATGGCTTTTCAACCTCTGCTATATCGTGGATTCAGGGCTATCTATCTAATAGAACTCTGCTTGTATTCTTTAAAGGAAGCTCCTCTAATGTCAAACATGTAAAGTGTGGTGTAGCACAAGGCAGGCCCTCTACTCTTTTCTATTGTTACCAGTGACCTGCCACCTGCATTAAACAAAGCATGTGTGTCAGTGTATGGTGATGATTCAACCATATACACATCATCAACCACATCTAATGAAGTCACTGAAACCCTTAAAGAGTTGTAGTCTGTTTTGGAATGGGTGGCCAGTAATAAACTGGTCCTGAACATCTCTAAAACTAAAAGCAAAACTAAGAGAAATGTATTTGGTACAAATCATTCCTTAAATCACATATGTCAGAGTCAAGGCCCGCGGGCCACATCCGGCCCGCGAGAAGGTTTTTTACGGCCCCTGGGATGATCTTGATTTATTATTAGAACCGGCCCGCAGACCGCAGCAAGCCGGCAGCCCGCAGATCTTTTACACGCACCAATACTACATTTCCCACAATGCAACGGTGACGCACCGAGCAGTAGGCTGCTTCATTTCAATATTTATTGGCACAGCAGTCGTCAGCATCACAGTAAAATTAACTTTCAGATACCCATCAAAAATGGCAAAACGGAAGGTGGACACTGAGAACCGGGGTTTCAAACAAGGTGGGAGTCGGAGTATATGTTCACGGAGGTAGCTGGAAAACCTGTGTGTCTTCTGTGTGGAGAAAGTGTGGCGGTACTGAAAGAGTATAATCTGAGACGACATTATGAAACGAAACACGCGGACAAAAACAAGAATATGGACATGGAACAAAGGCTACAAAAGGCAGAGGAATTAAAACGAGGCCTCAAATCTCGACAGGCTCTGTTCAAAAAAGCCAAATCACAAGGCCAGGCTGCTGTCAAGGCCAGTTTTATTTTGGCAGAAGAGATCGCTAAATCAGCCCGGCCATTTACGGAGGGGGATTTCATCAAAAACTGCATGATTAAAGTTTGTGACGAAGTTTGCCCAGAAAAAAGGCAACTCTTTTTAAATGTGAGTCTGAGCAGAAACACCATTGCCGAGAGAGTAGACCAGTTGTCCATCAATCTAAAAGAGCAGCTTGTGAAAAAGGGAAAAGATTTCATTGCATATTCCTTGGCTGTGGATGAGAGCACCGACATTTCTGACATTGCCCAGTTGTCAATTTTCATCCGCGGAGTGGACTCCAGCCTAAGCGTGACAGAGGAGTTTTTGGCTTTACGTCCTATGCATGGCACAACTACGGGGCATGATTTGTATGAAGAGGTGTCAAGATGTGTAAATGAGATGGAGCTGCCTTGGGAAAAACTTGTGGGTTTGACAACCGACGGAGCACCTGCGATGTGTGGACACAGGAGCGGACTGGTGGCGAAGATACGGGAAAAGATGCAAGAGGAAAACGCGACAGGTGAGCTGACAGCTTATCATTGTATCATACACCAGGAAGCGTTGTGCGGTAAAGCCTTGAAAATGGAGCATGTAATGAGCATCATCACGCGCACAGTTAACTTTATCAGAGCCAAAGGTTTGAATCACCGCCAGTTCAAGGCATTTCTGACGGAGTTAGAAACGGAGCATGGTGATTTGCCTTATCACACAGAGGTGCGATGGCTAAGCCAGGGAAAGGTGCTTCAAAGATGTTTCGAGCTTCGTGAGGAGATTTGTCTGTTCTTGGACAGCAAAGGGAAAGACACAACACAACTCCGAGACGAAATGTTTCTGTGTGAAATGGCTTTTCTGTGTGACATTACGAGTCATCTGAATGCAATGAACTTGCAGCTGCAGGGTCGGGATCATGTCATCTCTGATATGTACAGTACAGTGAAGGCATTTAAAACCAAACTGACTCTGTGGGAGACGCAGATGCGGAAAGAAAATTTGAGCCACTTTCCCAGCTGCCAGACCATGAAAGAGAAGCTCTCTACCAGTGCGTTCCCGAGCGCACAGTTGGCTGATAAAATAGGTATGCTTGCCGCTGACTTTCGACGCCGATTTGCTGACTTTGAAGCACAAAAAAGCAGGTTGGAACTGCTCGGTAACCCATTTGCTGTTGACGTGGAAAGCTCACCACCAAACCTCCAAATGGAGTTGATTGACCTCCAATGCAATGATGCACTGAGGGCAAAATATGCGGCAGTGGGTGCTGCGGAGTTCGCCCGTTTCCTCCCCGACACAATGCCCCAGCTGCGCATCCAGGCTGCTCAAACGTTGTCTATGTTTGGCAGCACATACCTGTGTGAACAACTTTTTTCTTTGATGAACCTGAACAAAACATCACACAGAAGTCGACTTACTGCTGAACACCTCCACTCAATTCTGAGGATTTCCTCAGCTCAGAGCCTTACCCCGAACATTGATGAACTTGTGGAAAAGATGGGACACCACCAAGTATCACCCTCAACCTCAAACAAGTGAACATTACTGTGCAATCACATATTTAGAGTTTTTACTCAGTTCAAGTTTAAAAGTTAAAGTTTAATATTTGTTTTCACTGCATGTTACTTCTCCTTAAACAAAGTGTTGTTTTTGATTAATAGATTTTTGCACTTTATTTTATTGTATTTCAATCCAATTATATTTTAAAAATATTTCAGTTGAGTGGATGATAGAAAATTGCTATTATTGTTTTTTTCTTTGAAGTAAATTTAGCCCACTTTTGCTAAAATAGAAAATATAGGCTACTGATGGTGCCTTGAATACCGGTTTCTTTCATTTAATGTTCATGTTATGGGGATTTTTATATAAAGGAAATTTGTCTTTTGTGTCTGTTGAAAATTAAAGATTACTGACAGAGCCATAAGAAAATATTGCTTTATTTATCTGATCATATTGGAATATATTTGTTAGGTTTTCAGTAGGTTCAATTAGGTTCACTAGACTATATGCGTCATTTAAAAATTTTTCAATGAACATTCGAACAGTCCGGCCCTCGGCTTGTAGCTAAATTTTTTATTTGGCCCTCCGTCCATTTGACTTTGACACCCCTGCCTTAAATTCTAGACCTCATCTGAATCTGGTAAGGAATGGTGGCTGTTGAACAAGTTGAGACTAAATCACTTGGCGTTACCTTAGATTGTAAACTGTCTTGGTCAAACATATAGATTCAGTGGTTGTAAAGCAAGTTCTGGACCATACTCCAAAAAGCAAGTTCGCAGGCTCTAGTTTTGTCTAATCTTGATTATTGTCCAGTCGTGTGGTCCAGTGCTGCAATGAAAGACCTAGTTAAGCTGCAGCTGGCCCAGATTAGAGCGGCATGTTTTGCTCTTCATTGTAATCAGAGGGCTGATATAAATACTATGCATGCCCGTCTCTCTTGGCTAAGAGTTGAAGAGAGCCTGACTGCATCACTTATTTTTACAAGAAACATTCATGTGTTGAAAATCCCAAATTGCTTGCATAGTCAATTTAAAACACAGCTCTGACACACACACTTATCCCACCAGACATGCCACCAGGGTTTTTTTCATAGTTCCCAAATTCAGAACAAATTCAAGAAAGCATACAGTATTATATAGAGCCCTTATTGTATGGAACTTCCTTCCATTTCATATTGCTCAAATAAACAGCAAACCTGGTTTCAAAAAACAGATGAAGCAACGCATCTCCCCTATTTGACCAAGATAGTTTGTGTGTATGCATTGATAAGTAGGCTACGTGTGCCTTTTACATTTTTTTTATGTCCTTGAGCTGTTCCTGTCTATTGATGGTCTGTATGTCATTCTGTATTATGTTTCTTGTTTTGTGTGGACCCCAGGAAGAGTAGCTGCTGCTTTTGCAACAGCTAATTGGGGGGTGTCATCAAAACTTTTGACTAGTACTGTATAAATATAAATAATGTTTTCTTGATGCATTTAACTCCTGAAAATCTGTTGCAAAGGTAATTTCCGGAAACATCAGAGTTCTTCATGTGGGAGAAGTCAGTGCTCAGGGATGCTAGGTTTTTTCTCACTAGTAATTACGGGTTGGAGGGGCATTCATGTTGATTTTTCTTGGTTGTGCCTTCACATTTATGAATTTACGAGATGTTATGAATGCAGCATACCCCTAGGCTGTGAACTAATTTGAAACCTGCCCAACCCTACTCTCCGGTTTGAGGAGGTAAGAAAAACTGAGTATCGCCCCATCTTACTGGGCATGAATCATGGGACAAACTTGTTTTTATCTTTAACATGTGTCATACTATCTTTGGTGTCACTTCATCTTATAAAAGGGATGACAGTCAAGGTGACAGCTCTTTAGAGTCATGCACCACACAATATCAAGATGTTTAAGTTCATGACACTGGGTAAGTATATTAATCTATTTCTAAAATATTTTAACAATATTTTCCTAAATGTTTTCTTTAGTCTTGTTTTCTGTAAGAACATTTAGAGGCGGGTTCCTTGACAGAGATAAAGCCTAATCTTGGACTAAAATACACTTTTAAATTTAACCAATTAACATTTTATTTCTCAAACATGATTTCATTTTTATTTTAGCTAGTCCATGTCTAAGTACTAAACCTAGGAGGTATGCTTATATTCAGATTACTGCAGTTTTAAAGGCAATGGAGGTTTCCTGCTTTCCCTAACATTGTTGAAAATTAGTGTTTCAACATCCAAACAAATGTTTCCAAATTAGTTAATCCAGAATTGTGTGCATTACATGTTTTGCAAATGGTAATAAACATAACTCTTCATGGCTTTCTGTTGCAGAATAGTGCTGTAATTTGGAAATGTTTTATTTACTGCAATTATTTGGAATAATTTTGCATTGTTTAATTATATTGCTTGAAAGTGATTAGCTATTTATGGTAAAACATGGCTAATGCCTGTTACTAGTGCTGAGTGATTATGAACCAATTACGGTTTTGATTAATAATTTTTAGACATTAAATGCACTATGAATTATGTGGGTTGAACGCTGTAACACTGAAAAAAATAACAATTAATAAAGGTCCCATGATGGTTGTGACTGCCCATTACTGCTTATCACATATTCACCATAATTTATTCACAGTACTTTACTTTATTAAAATGTATTTTATTTAATGACATTATCATTTCACTGCAAGTCATCATCTCATCTCTATAGAGCTACTTTAATGTCTGCTGAATACCAACTATCAATCACTTACATTATGTATTTTGAGGCTCGTGAAGCAACTGCTTTCGATCCCTCTTGAACCCGCATTCTCTCTTCTTTCAGTCTCCATGTCTGCTCTGCACAGACTGGACAAGTGTAAACAGGCATGCAATGGATTATGGTCATTGTAGTTAATTACCATGTTTTCTGCGCTAAACTACAGTATGTAGAATATTGGCCTGTTGGAAACTACAACTCCCTGCTACTATATCACGCAGAAAATGCAAATTACGAAATAGAATTCAAATAATTGAACTGATGTCGGTCAATTAGTTGTTGAAAAAACAATGCTAACCTAAAAGGGTTCTTCGGCTGTCCCCGTAAAACAGTCCTTCTCAAATAGTGGGGCACGCCCCCCTGGGGGGGATCTCAGCGATGCCAGGGGGATCTCGTGTGACCCCGGGGAACATGCTTTAAAAAAAATTATAAAAAAATATTTTTATTTTACCCCTTTTTCTCCCCAATTTCGTGCTATCCAATTGTTTTAGTAGCTACTATCTTGTCTCATCGCTACAACTCCCGTACGGGCTCGGGAGAGACGAAGGTTGAAAGTCATGCGTCCTCCGATACACAACCCAAACAAGCCGCACTGCTTCTTTACACAGTGCGCATCCAACCCGGAAGCCAGCTGCACCAATGTGTCAAAGGAAACACCGTGCACCAGGCAACCTTGGTTAGCGCGCACTGCGCCCGGCCCGCCACAGCAGTTGCTGGTGCGCGATGAGACAAGGACTTTCCTACCTGCCAAACCCTCCCTAACCCGGACGACGCTAGGCCAGTTGTGCGTCGCCCCACAGACCTCCCGGTCGCGACAGAGCCTGGGCGCAAACACAGAGTCTCTGATGGCACAGCTGGCGCTGCAGTACAGCGCCCTTAAACACTGCGCCGCCTGGGAAAAAATGTTTTTTTTTGCCGCAGGGATTAGGGTTTTGTTGCACCGAACAAGAGCACACAGCAAAGAGCAGGAGATATGAAGTGCAGATAACAAACCCTTAAGAGACACCATGGAAAAATATTTAACAGGGATGAAAAGAAAGGCGGAGAGAGACGGAGATAATGAGAGAAATGTATGTCTCCCGAAAGCTAAGACGAGTAAATATGACGCAGCGTATGTAGCGCTTGGCTTCACTGTGACTACGGTGGGAGACGAGGAAAGGCCGGTATGTTTACTGTGTCTAAAAATGTTGGCAGCGGACACCATGAAGCCAAATAAATTAAGGCGTCACTTAGAGATTACACCCCAATCACGCTGATAAGCCGCTTGAGTTTTTTCAGCGAAAACATGCCGAATATTGCCAACAATCGTCCCACTTTGTGAATGCTACTTCAGTAAACCAGCGAGCACTCTTAGCATCATATAAGGTGGCGTACCAAATTGCAAATTGCAAAAAAACAAACACTCCAAAGCAGAGGAGCTGATACTGCCTGCAGCATTAGATATGGTCTCTGTCATGCTGGATGACGCAAGTACTGCAAAATAAAAACTATCCCTCCATCCAATGACACTGTCGCCAGATGTATAAATGACATTGCTAACGATCTTAAAGAACAGCTGGTAGATAAACTCAAAGACAAACGTTTTGCCTTACAGTTCGATAAAGCAACAAAGACTGTTTGTTTATCGCTTATGTACGTTTAGACATGACAAACTCCCTGTGTGAGGATCTACTGTTTTGTCAGAGACAGAGCCACAGCTGAAGAGCTATTCAAAATGCTGGACTGCTTCCTGACTGAGAAAGGGCTAAAGTGGGAGAACTGCATTGGTGTTTGCAGTGATGGTGCACAGACCATGGCAGGGATGAGAAAAGGACTTCGGGCACTCATCAAGAAGGCCTCACCTAATGCTGAGTGGACACACTGTGTTATACACAGAGAAGCACTGGCATCAAAGCACCTTTCCTCTGAATTAAGTAAGGTTATGACTGACATCGTAGGTGTAGTCAATTTTATAAAGACCAGACCACTAAAACAAGAGTCTTCTCTGCTATCTGTGAGGAGATGGGAGCTGAACATCAAGCTGTGCTGTTTCACAGTGAAGCAAGGTGGCTGTCACGAGGAAAAGTCTTGTCCTGAGTTTGAGCTCAGAGAGCAGATAAGAATGTTTTTGGAGCAGGAGCACAAGTATGACCCCACAGAAACATTTTGTGATGAGAACTTCCTGGCAAAACTGGCCTACCTGAGTGACATATTTGGAAAGCTAATTGAACTAAATCTACAGCTTCAAGGGAAAGATAAACAACTCCCTCAGGTCACAGACAAGATCAGCTATTTCACTTGAAAGCTTGCAATGTGGGGCAGGCGACATGATGAAGGAAATACTGATTCGTTTGAGAACCTGCATTAATTTGTTGACACTACTGACTATGATGCCACCTCAGTGATTCCATATATTAAGGAGCATATTTCATCACTGATGGGATTCTTTAAATAGTACTTCCATGAAAACAGTTCCCAATATGACTGGGTGAGAGATCCTTTCAATGTACCAGCTCCAACTGGTTTCAGGTCTGCAGAGGAGGACCTGACATTGATATGACGTCTGACTCCACATTGAGACTGAGGTTCACATCACAGACACTGAGTGAATTCTGTCTGAGTGTAGAGAGGCAGTATCCACTCTTAGGGCAGAGGGCCATGGGCATTCTTCTTCCTTTTGCAACACCTTATCTTTGCGAGACTGGCGTCTCTGCTGATGCTACACTGAAGACCAAGTACAGGTCCCAGCTAAACATTGAGCAGGAGCTGAGAGTTGCAGTACCATGCTTCAAACCCCACTTCGAAAAGCTGTGCTCTGAAAAACGTGCTCATTGTAGCCATTAATCCTGACTTCCTCATTTAGATTTTTTTTTAAATCAGCACAAATTGTTTTATTCGTTTTTGTTTTATAGGTCAAGTTGTTTCATATATTGTGCTCCTGAGTTAATGTTGCTGATCAATTTGAATTTATTATTATTTATTGATTATATTTTATTTTAGTTTTCAGTATCAAATGTTCAAAAAATGTTTATAGTTTTTTTAAGGATTTCATTTTTTTTAAATTTCAGGCAAATTGTTGCACTTTAAGTATTTTCTGTTACAGACTAAAAAACAATGTTCATAAAGTTATTGTTGTAAGTTGATCTATATTTCTTTATTTTTTTGTTTTCTTTAATGTTAATAGGGATACAATGTTATGCAGAGGTGTACTTAAAACAATGTTATAGATAAATGATACTATTTACAGTCGCGGCAGAGAGTTGGGGGGCGCGAAATGTTTACTTCTTCCCAGGAAGGGGGGGGGGGGGGCGTAACAGAAAATAATTGAGAAACACTGCCATAGGAGAACCCTTCGAAGAATAATTTTTGGTTCCTGGTAGAACCCTTTCCCAGAGGGCTCTACATGGAACCCAAAAGAGTTGCACTTGGAACCAAAAAAGGTGTGTAGTCCAGTGATTGTGCGTAGGGTCAGCGCAAGATAGGGTCAGTAGATGAACACTTTGGAACCCTTTTTTCTAAGTTTGTATACTGTATATACACACTATATACAGTGCCTTGCGAAAGTATTCGGCCCCCTTGAACTTTGCGACCTTTTGCCACATTTCAGGCTTCAAACATAAAGATATAAAACTGTATTTTTTTGTGAAGAATCAACAACAAGTGGGACACAATCATGAAGCGGAACGACATTTATTGGATGTTTCAAACTTTTTTAACAAATCAAAAACTAAAAAATTGGGCGTGCAAAATTATTCAGCCCCCTTAAGTTAATACTTTGTAGCGCCACCTTTTGCTGCGATTACAGCTGTAAGTCGCTTGGGGTATGTCTCTATCAGTTTTGCACATCGAGAGACTGACATTTTTTCCCATTCCTCCTTGCAAAACAGCTCGAGCTCAGTGAGGTTGGATGGAGAGCATTTGTGAACAGCAGTTTTCAGTTCTTTCCACAGATTCTCGATTGGATTCAGGTCTGGACTTTGACTTGGCCATTCTAACACCTGGATATGTTTATTTTTGAACCATTCCATTGTAGATTTTGCTTTATGTTTTGGATCATTGTCTTGTTGGAAGACAAATCTCCGTCCCAGTCGCAGGTCTTTTGCAGACTCCATCAGGTTTTCCTCCAGAATGGTCCTGTATTTGGCTCCATCCATCTTCCCATCCATTTTAACCATCTTCCCTGTCCCTGCTGAAGAAAAGCAGGCCCAAACCATGATGCTGCCACCACCATGTTTGACAGTGGGGATGGTGTATTCAGGGTGATGAGCTGTGTTGCTTTTACGCCAAACATAACGTTTTGCATTGTTGCCAAAAAGTTCAATTTTGGTTTCATCTGACCAGAGCACCTTCTTCCACATGTTTGGTGTGTCTCCCAGGTGGCTTGTGGCAAACTTTAAACAACACTTTTTATGGATATCTTTAAGAAATGGCTTTCTTCTTGCCACTCTTCCATAAAGGCCAGATTTGTGCAATATACGACTGATTGTTGTCCTATGGACAGAGTCTCCCACCTCAGCTGTAGATCTCTGCAGTTCATCCAGAGTGATCATGGGTCTCTTGGCTGCATCTCTGATCAGTCTTCTCCTTGTATGAGCTGAAAGTTTAGAGGGACGGCCAGGTCTTGGTAGATTTGCAGTGGTCTGATACTCCTTCCATTTCAATATTATCGCTTGCACAGTGCTCCTTGGGATGTTTAAAGCTTGGGAAATCTTTTTGTATCCAAATCCGGCTTTAAACTTCTTCACAACAGTATCTCGGACCTGCCTGGTGTTTTCCTTGTTCTTCATGATGCTCTCTGCGCTTTTAACGGACCTCTGAGACTATCACAGTGCAGGTGCATTTATATGGAGACTTGATTACACACAGGTGGATTGTATTTATCATCATTAGTCATTTAGGTCAACATTGGATCATTCAGAGATCCACACTGAACTTCTGGAGAGAGTTTGCTGTACTGAAAGTAAAGGGGCTGAATAATTTTGCACGCCCAATTTTTCAGTTTTTGAGTTGTTAAAAAAGTTTGAAATATCCAATAAATGTCGTTCCACTTCATGATTGTGTCCCACTTGTTGTTGATTCTTTACAAAAAAATACAGTTTTATATCTTTATGTTTGAAGCCTGAAATGTGGCAAAAGGTCGCAAAGTTCAAGGGGGCCGAATACTTTCGCAAGGCACTGTACATATTCACTCACATACAACATTGACATTCCACATTGACATTCCACACAAAGTCCACACATATGTACATACACTACATACGCACACACACACATAACACACACATACCAACACAAACATACATATGCCTTATCACTGTCAAAAGCTCCCTAAAACACTTCAGCGAGCAGGCTTTTCTAATCGACCTGGCCCAGGTATCCTGAAAGAATATTGACCTCATTCCGTCTGTAGAGGATGCCTGGTTATTCTTTAAAAGTGCTTTCCTCACCATCTTAAATAAGCATGCCCCATTCAAAACATTTAGAACTAAGAACAGATATAGCCCTTGGTTCACTCCAGACTTGACTGCCCTTGACCAGCACAAAAACATCCTGTGGCATACTGCATTAGCATCGAATAGCCCCCGCGATATGCAACTTTTCAGGGAAGTAAGAAGTTAGGTAAAAATAGAAATGTGCATCCTGTAGCACAGACTCCAAAAGGTTCTGGGACACTGTAAAGTCCATGGAGAATAAGAACACCTCCTCCCAGCTGCCCACTGCACTGAGGTTAGGAAACACAGTCACCGCCGATAAATCTATGATAATCAAGAATTTCAATAAACATGTTTCTACGGCTGGCCGTGCTTTCCACCTGGCTACCCCTACCCCGGTCAACAGCTCTGCACCCCCCACAGCAACTTACCCAAGACTTCCTCCACTTCTCCTTTACCAAAATCCAGATAGATGATGTTCTGAAAGAGCTGCAAAATCTGAACCCCTACAAATCAGCTGGGCTAGACAATCTGAACCATCTCTTTCTAAAATTATCCACTGCTATGGTTGGAACCTCTATAACTAGTCTGTTCAATCTCTCGTTTGTATCATCTGAGATCCCTAAAGATTGGAAAGTAGCTGTGGTCATCCCCCTCTGCAAAGGGGAAGATACTCTACATCCAAACTGTTACAGACCTACATATGTGTGTTTTTTTGGATCTCGCCGTGTGACACGCTGTCATCTTCTTCTACATGTGGCAGTGTCACTTAGAAATGACTACTTCCAGCAAAGATGTTGGGAAATACAAAAATGTCCTGTAGCCAAATAGGCGAGGGAACTGCTTGTGGTCATTATATTTCTATGCTTATTTCTACCATATTTAACATTCCTGTCACTTACCTGCATTAATTGTATTGTATGTTTCTTTAGGTGAAAATTTTGAAAGAGCACACAAGATGAATGTTAGGCAAATGACATCAACAGTGCTCCTTCTAATGGGTAAGTGGCTTTTTTGACATTTGTCGGTATAATCTCCAAAATGTGGAAAACACACGAATAAATAAAAAAATGAAATTAATTTATTCCCCCTGCCCCCCGTCCCCTGCCACTAAAGCCGGCACAAAACCCCAAACGTTCATTTTATGCAACAACTTTGCTGTCCCAGACAAAATATCCACGTCTTTGGTAAATTCTTAGGTCGTAAACGATTGTTGGATGTCTTGGCTCATTCAGTATGACAGGGTCTACATCTGCCGATCAAGTATCACTAAGTGCGGCCGTAGGCTCCGACAAAGTTCTGGTCGGGTCGGAAATGTTGAGCCTTTGTTGTGTAATATGGCTGGTCTTATGAGCTGTTCCTGGTGACTGACCAATAGGAACATGGCCTGCACTTAATATAGTAGTTAGATTTAAACGTTCTCTATTTAAATGTTTTTGTTTTTTTTCAACATTGGCCAGTATCCCTGTGGAATGCTTTCGACACCTTGTAGAGTCCATGCCTGGACAAATTGAGGCTGTTCTGAAGGCAAAAGTGCAGGGGGGGTTCCTAATGTTTGGCATACTCAGTGTATAAAGTATACAGTTTAAGTTTA
The DNA here is from genome assembly GCF_036934945.1 of Oncorhynchus masou masou. Lineage (NCBI taxonomy): Eukaryota > Metazoa > Chordata > Actinopteri > Salmoniformes > Salmonidae > Oncorhynchus > Oncorhynchus masou. Next base: position 104,306 of record NW_027001954.1, read on the forward strand.
AAAGTATTTTTAAGATGCATAATTTCACAGAATGTAACCATGTTTCCTTCCAACCATTTAATGTGGATGAATTACCTGACACATAAAAAAAACTCATGACAGGTCTGACGGAAACAACCAGCCTTGTAGAAACGGGTGTACGGAGTGATTTCAATGCCAACAGAAACTGTCTTTGAATTCAATACATTTTTTTGTATTTAGATATTGAATTTGTAATGCACAAATTGAATCATTGAATTCATAACTTGAATTTATATCTTATGATTTGATACCGTAGGGACTGAATATTGCATTCAGTTTTAAAATCTAATTTCAATTTAATTGAATATTCAATATTCAATTAATATGATAAAACTTACATTTGTCGGTGTTTCAAGTTTACAAACTATCATTTCCAGTTCCCCAAAGTTTAATATATTAAACTTCTCAGAAATTGTATATAGTTTTAAAAGTCTTTGGAATTGCGTGTACAATGGCAACCACTGATCAACCTCCTCATAAATTGACTAATTTACTTATGGAACGTCACATTCAGTGCAACATTTAATAGATGCATAATACACGCAATCAAATCACAAAATACAAAAGGAAAAGGAAAACTACATAATCTTTTTTAAATATCTTGTTTATGCATGTGCTTTTCAACTTTGAGGATTAAAGTTGAACAACATTTGGGATTACAGCAGTGCAAACTTGAATATACAGTGAGCTCCAAAAGTATTGGGACAGTGAGACATGTTTTGTTGTTTTGGCGTGTTCTCCAGCACTTTTGAAATGAAACATTGACTATGAGGTCAAAGTGCAGACTGTCAGCTTTAATCTAAGGGTGTTTTCATCCATATTGGGTAAACCGTTCACATTTGCAGTGGGTCAGAAGTTTACATACACTCAATTAGTATTTGTTAGTCTCACATACTCTCCCATTTTAGGGGACCAAAAGTATTGGGACAAATTCACTTTTGTGTGATAAGTAGTCAAAAGTTTAGCATTTGGTCCCATATTCCTTGATCGCAATGATTACATCAAGCTTGTGACTCTACAAACTTGTTGGATGCATTTCCTGTTTGTTTTGGTTGTGTTTCAGATTATTTTGTGGCCAAAATGGTAAATAATGAATTGTGTCATTTCTGGAGTCACTTTTATTGCAAATAAGAATATAATATATTTCTAAACACTTCTACATCAATGTGGATGCTACCATGATTACGGACAGTCCTGAATGAATTATGAATAGTGATGAGTGAGAAAGTTACAGATGCACAAATATCATACCCCCAGGACATGCTAACCTCTCACCATTACAATAACAGATGAGGTTCGTATTTTTGGGCGGTGCGTCAGTCATTTCTCACTCATCATTATTCAAGATTCAAATCCAAAAGTGCTGGAGTACAGAGCAAAAACATCAAAACATGTGTCACTGTCCTAAAACCTTTGAAGCTCATTGTATTAGAAGTTTGCTGCAAAGACTCATTCAGATCAGTGGTATTTTGTCATTTCCAACAGAAATAAAACTATAATATTGGAATGTGTGTCTGTGATGTTATGGTTCTTGTTTTAATCAAATAAAGTTGCTTCTGTTTTTGCTGTGAAATAGCTGCCATTAATATCGCAATGACTACAACACAACTCCCAGAAACAACTGGAGCTGCTGTCAGTGATGCAATGGGAACTACAGAAGCATTGACTACAACGGTGACCAACGTACGAACAACTGTTACAGTTAAACCCACCATGGTCACTGGTGCATCGACAACAACAGGAATCTCAACCACTCCATCCACCACAATTGGTAGGTGATATCTTGTCCAATCTGCAAATATTTAAAAAAATTACTTTTAAAAGTACAAAACAGTACAACCTAAAGTTGAAGTCAGAAGTTTACATACACTGAGGTTGGAGTCATTAAAACTCGTTTTTCAACCACTCCACAAATTTATTGTTAATTAACAAACTATAGTTTTGGCAAATCGGTGAGGACATCTACTTTGTGCATGACACAAGTAATTTTTTCAACAATTGTTAATAGACAGATTATTTCACTTACAATTCACTGTAACACAAATCCAGTGGGTCAGAAATGTACATACACTAAGTTGACTGTGCCTTTGAACAGCTTTGGAAATTCCAGAAAATGATGTCATGGCTTTTTGGCTAATTGACATCATTTTAGTCATTTGGAGGTGTACCTGTGGATGTATTTCAAAGTCTACCTTCAAACTCAATGCCTCTTTGCTTGACATCATGGGAAAACCTAAATAAATCAGGCCAGACCTCAGAAAAAAATGGTTCATCTTGGGAGCAATTTCCAAATGCCTGAAGGTATCATGTTCATCTGTACAAACAATAGTACGCAAGTATTAACACCATGGGACCACGCAGCCGTCATAACGCTCAGGTTGGAGGAAAAAGGGGTGACGCTTGCAAGCCGAAGTACATCATCCCAACTGTGAAGCACCGGGGTGGCAGCATCATGTTGTTGGGTTGCTTTGCTGCAGGAGGGACTGGTGCACTTCACAAAATAGATGTCATCATATGAAGCAACATCTCAAGACATCAGTCAGGAAGAAAAAGCTTGGTCGCAAATGGGTCTTCCAAATGGACAATGACCTCAAGCATATTTCCAAAGTTGTGGCAAACTGACTTAAGAACAACAAAGTCAAGGCATTGGAGTGGCCATCACAAAGCCCTTACCTCAATCCTTTAGAAAATGTGTGGGCAGAACTGAAAAATCATGTGTGAGCAAGGAGGCCTACAAACCTGACTCAGTAACACCAGCTCTGTTAGGAGGGATGACCCAGAATATACCCAACTTATTTCGGGAAGCTTGTGGAAGGCTACCCAAAACATTTGACCCAAGTTAAACAATTTAAAGGCAATATACTAACAAATACTAACAAATACTAATTGAGTGTATGTAAACTTCTGACCCACTAGGAATGTGATGAAAGAAATAAAAGCTGAAATAAATCATTCTCTCTACTATTATTCTGACATTTCACGTTCTTAAAATAAAGTGTTGATCCTGACTGACCTAAGACGAGGAATTGTTACTAGGATTAAATGTCAGGAATTGTTGAAATGTATTTGGCTAAGGTGTATGTAAACTTCCGACTTTAAATGTATCTACAGATTTTAGTATCAGACTCTTTTTTTCTTTTTGAATTCCAGGTGCTCCTGCAACAACTTCAGTTCATATGACAACTACCAGAACAACTGCACCTCCACTTGTGGCTTTACATGTCACCATACAACAAGTGTTTGTAAAAGCTTTGAGTAACCCTCTAAGCAAAGAATTTCAAGTACTTGCCGCAAACCTTGTTAAAATGGTAGGTCATAGAAAGCCAGCGGTGACCATTGACTTGTCTCTGAACAGCTTGTTATTTAATGTATGACCATGGACATTGTGTGATGATAGTTGATACTATCAGTAGTAAGGTTCAGGTGACAATTCTGAGCTTGTGTTTCAGCCCAATGAATGGGCCTAGGGAATGTAACCATGGGGATAGTGTGAATGAATGGGGCTAGGGTTAGAGTGTTGGACTAGTAATCGGAAGGTTGCAAGTTCAAACCCCGAGCTGACAAGGTACGAATCTGTTGTTCTGCCCCTGAACAGGCAGTTAACCCACTGTTCCTAGGCTGTCATTGAAAATAAGGATTTGTTATTAACTGACTTGCATAGTCAAACAAAGGTAAAATAAAAAACCTTACTGGGGCATTTGAAAAACACAGTCCCAAATTTTGTGTGGGACCAAGGCACTTGTTGATTTCCCTTGGAAACTCAATGATTTGATAGGCCAACCATGAACCCATATTACCCAAAACCCAGTGCAATCTAAAGTGGCTTAACCATGGTCCCAGATTATATGCTTCATTTGAGACCAAAATCAAGTCTAAAACTGTAGAGCGCAAATCCGCTGCCAGTTTGTGGCTTATGGTATCATAAACATTTTAGATATGGTAAGGTAAGAGGAAAGCTCAAAAGGCATTCTTAAGTTACATTTGTTAAGAATCAATTAATATTTGAAAAATTGAAATAACAGTGAACCATTTAGTTGTAAAGAATGTTGAGTTATTGATTGGCAAGCTAACTATCCAGTCGCAGAGCTCCGGTGTATAGCAACTGTCGCTAACCAGACCTGGTCTCATTTCAAATGCAAGGAAGCCTATGAGGGCTGTGCCAAAAAAAATAGTTTACATTAAAAATGAATTGTTTAAAATGGCTGAAATATTAAACAGTGCACCCGTGGGGGAACTTGTGTCTGAATCCTGAAATGCGGAGCCAGTTGAAATTATACATGTGTCGCTTTGTTTGTTGAGTAGTAAGCTTGCTTGCATTGCCAAGCAGAGAAAAAGTAGCATACGCTAACTAGCTATCTAACCCGGAAATGTAACTTTGTTTCCATCAAATGTTAAGTTCGCTATATTATGACCATTCAGACTCATCCAGCAGCTAGCCATACTACAAGATTAATTTTAACCAGTTCCCTTGATGTGATTGAAATGTCAATCAACAAGAACGTAACTGAGATCTTTAGATTAGTATAGGTGGATAGCAGATAACTTCATGAAGTAGTATAAATGCAGCTAACATCAAACTGGCTGGTTCACAGGGGGAAATTGTCCAACCTCGCAACAGTAACTGAGGGCAGAACTGGTCAATTGAAAAGATGGAAATATCCCAGATTCTGCTTTAAACGCATGTTCTACAAATTGTTGATTTTGTTTCCTTTTTCCTTTATTTTTTACAGTGCGACTTGATCTACAGAGCCAGATATGGGACTCTTTTCACCCAGACGGTCGTTGTTGCATTCAAGTAATATTCTAGTCTATTCTAAGCTCTTTTTTAATTTACCAATCACTCTGGGAATGTATTTTGTTGCACAAAAATAGAACAATTAACTTTTATACCACAATTAACATTTCTGTAATATTTACTTAGTTTAATAAAATGTTTATTTAGTAATATGTTTATTGTAATATTGATTAAATATATTAAATATGTCATTATTTATCTATTTTATACAAAAACTAACATTTTCTGTAGTATTTATTTATGATATTTTGGTGACAGTGTTTTAACCAATGCTACACATGAATGACTGGCCACTGTTCACTCACCAATTGTTTTTACTTCTGACTCTTTGCAGACCTGTCGTCAACACTGGATTCTGTTCCGGTATGGGAACAGTCACAGAGGCTGAGGTTGAACTGGTGTTCAATGGAACCTCCAACGAACCTTTCCCTAAGGGTAGTGACATTGCAGATATACTGAAGTCAATATTCAACCTTTATTTGGATCCAAACTCCATCACTGTTATAAGTAAGTAAACCCAATCAAAGGGTGCACCAAAAGTATCCTTTTGACAAGAACTGAACAGTTTTGGCCCCAAAGAAGATCCATAAGTCCTAAAGGTCATGGTGAAGTGATTACATTTATCTGTGACATTGAAGTGGGGGAAAATGGCCTGGGATGACTGAATCATTGCTAAATTATTGAAATATCCAAAAACAAACAAAATCAAAAATAGAAAGCAAACCCAATATATATATGCTCCAAAATTAGCCATTGACATGTAATGTACAGCTGTGGCCCCTTTGAAGTTAAATCACGCTGCGGAATATGTAAAACAATTGAAACAGCACACGTTATCATGTAGCCCACCAAAATCGTTGTAATTCCATACATTGTTTTCTAGGTATATACCCTAATTTCTGGCATTTTGTATTCACAGCGACCCCAAGCACAGCCAAAGATCTGTTGACAAACACAACAGCTTATCCTGTTGCAAAATCAACAACAAAAGGAACCACAACCACTACTTCCATCTCAGTCGGTAAGGGATATGTTGTGCAATCTGTTATAAGAGAATAGTACTTTCAAGGTGAACACGAGTACGTCACCAGTACACATTTCAATTGGAGCACCTTTCAAATTCTAAAAGAGTGCAATGTTTTATTAATTTCAGATGCCCCTGCAACAACAACTGTTCCTGCTACAACTGCCATAACAACGGCACCTCCTCCATTGGTGGAATTACAAGTCACCTTGCAGCAAGCTTTTGTACCAGCCTTGACTGACCCTCAAAGCACAGAATTCAAAACACTATCAGTAACCATTACTACAATTGTAAGTCCTCGAAATCCAGATATGACCATTAATTTGTGTCTACGTTGATGTGGTTATTGACTTTACCTTTAGGTTCAAGTGACAATGACTTTTGGCTTAATGAGCGTTGAGCTACGGGAATAAGGGATTGTTAAAATTTATAGGCCTAATAATGTTATATATATATTCTGTTTGTAAAATCTCTCATACTATTTGATAGTCTATTAAAGTTGACTCTTCTCTCCCCTACTCCTTACAGTGTGACACAATCTTCCGACGAAGATATGGGCTTAGTTTTGTTCAGACGACTGTTACTCAATTCAGGTAATATTGTATAGTACTTTTAAACCATTTTCATTCATTTAGATCTTTAGAACAGAAAAAGTCTTATTTTTAGCACAATTTTACATTTTCAGTCACCTTTTGACTTGACCTATGAACTTTTGACCCTCTGCAGACCTGTGCCTCATCTCGGTCAGGATCCTAACACAGAGGTGGATTTGGAACTGGAGTTCAATTCGACCTCCACAGTACCTATTCCCAAGGGCAGTGACATTGTTGAAACATTGAAAGAGGCTGTGACCAATCCAAACTCTAACTTCAACTTATCTTTGGATCTGAACTCCATCACTGTGATAAGTAAGCAAACCCAATCAATAGGTGATCCAAAAATATCCATTGACAAGTAATGTTCAGTTGTAGAACCTTTGAAATTAAATTACTTTGCGGAATTGATCAACCAATTGCGGCTACATCAGCAAAATTTCACTGTCCTCCCTCCAACATCCCACATTATCAAGTTGTACACACTAGTACATCACCAGAACAGTTTAAGCACACGTTGCATTTGGAACACCTTTCAAATTCTAAAAGAGTGTAATGTTTTATTAATTTCAGATGCCCCTGCTACAACAACTGTTCCTGCTACAACTGCCATAACAACGGCACCTCCTTCAGTGGTGGAATTACAAGTCACCTTGCAGCAAGCTTTTGTACCAGCCTTGACTGACCCTCAAAGCACAGAATTCAAAACACTATCAGTAACCATTACTACAATTGTAAGTCCTCGAAATCCAGATATGACCATTTATTTGTGTCTCTGTTGATGTGGTTATTGACTTTACCTAAGGTTCAAGTGACAATGACTTAGGCTTAATGATCGGTGAGCTACGGGAATAAGGGATTGTTAAAATATATAGGCCTAATAATGTTATATATATTATGTTTGTAAAATCCTTCATACTATTTGAAAGTCTGTTAAAGTTGACTCTTCTCTCCCCTACTCCTTACAGTGTGACACAATCTTCCGACAAAGATATGGCCTTAGTTTCGTTCAGACGACTGTTACTCAATTCAGGTAATATTGTATTCTACTTTTAAACCATTTTCTTTCATTTAGACAATAATGTCTTTAGAACCTAAAAAAAACGTATTTTTAGCACAACTTTACTTTTTCAGTCACCTTTTGACTTGACTCTGACCTATGAACTTTTTGACCCTCTGCAGACCTGTGCCTCGTCTCGGTCAGGATCCTAACACAGAGGTGGATTTGGAACTGGAGTTCAACGCGACCTCCACAGTACCTATCCCCAAGGGCAGTGACATTGTTGAAACATTGAAAGAGGCTGTGACCAATCCAAACTCTAACTTCAACTTATCTTTGGAACTGAACTCCATCACTGTGATAAGTAAGCAAACCCAATCAATAGGTGCTCCAAAAATATCCATTGTCAAGTAATGTTCAGTTGTAGAACCTTTGAAATTAAATCACTTTGCGGAATTGATCAACCAATTGCGGCTACATCAGCAACATTTCACTGTCCTCCCTCCAACATCCCACGTTATCAAGTTGTACACACTAGTACATCACCAGTACAGTTTAAGCACACGTTGCATTTGGAACACCTTTCAAATTCTAAAAGAGTGTAATGTTTTATTAATTTCAGATGCCCCTGCTACAACAACTGTTCCTGCTACAACTGCCATAACAACGGCAACTCCTTCAGTGGTGGAATTACAAGTCACCTTGCAGCAAGCTTTTGTACCAGCCTTGACTGACCCTCAAAGCACAGAATTCAAAACACTATCAGTAACCATTACTACAATTGTAAGTCCTCGAAATCCAGATATGACCATTTATTTGTGTCTCTGTTGATGTGGTTATTGACTTTACCTAAGGTTCAAGTGACAATGACTTAGGCTTAATGATCGGTGAGCTACGGGAATAAGGGATTGTTAAAATATATAGGCCTAATAATGTTATATATATTATGTTTGTAAAATCCTTCATACTATTTGAAAGTCTATTAAAGTTGACTCTTCTCTCCCTACTCCTTACAGTGTGACACAATCTTCCGACAAAGATATGGGCTTAGTTTCGTTCAGACGACTGTTACTCAATTCAGGTAATATTGTATTCTACTTTTAAACCATTTTCTTTCATTTAGACAATAATGTCTTTAGAACCTAAAAAACCTTATTTTTAGCACAACTTTACTTTTTCAGTCACCTTTTGACTTGACCCTGACCTATGAACTTTTTGACCCTCCGCAGACCTGTGCCTCGTCTCGGTCAGGATCCTAACACAGAGGTGGATTTGGAACTGGAGTTCAACGCGACCTCCACAGTACCTATCCCCAAGGGCAGTGACATTGTTGAAACATTGAAAGAGGCTGTGACCAATCCAAACTCTAACTTCAACTTATCTTTGGATCTGAACTCCATCACTGTGATCAGTAAGAAAACCCAATCAATAGGTGCTCCAGAAATATCCATTGACAAGTAATGTTTAGTTGTAGAATCCTTGAAATTAAATCACTTTGCGGAATTGATCAACCAATTGCGGCTACATCAGCAACATTTCACTGTCCTCCCTCCAACATCCCACGTTATCAAGTTGTACACACTAGTACATCACCAGTACAGTTTAAGCACACGTTGCATTTGGAACACCTTTCAAATTCTAAAAGAGTGTAATGTTTTATTAATTTCAGATGCCCCTGCTACAACAACTGTTCCTGCTACAACTGCCATAACAACGGCAACTCCTTCAGTGGTGGAATTACAAGTCACCTTGCAGCAAGCTTTTGTACCAGCCTTGACTGACCCTCAAAGCACAGAATTCAAAACACTATCAGTAACCATTACTACAATTGTAAGTCCTCGAAATCCAGATATGACCATTTATTTGTGTCTCTGTTGATGTGGTTATTGACTTTACGTAAGGTTCAAGTGGCAATGATTTAGGCTTAATGACCGGTGAGCTACAGGAATGAGGGATTGTTAAAATATATAGGCCTAATAATGTTATATATATTATGTTTGTAAAATCCTTCATACTATTTGAAAGTCTATTAAAGTTGACTCTTCTCTCCCCTACTCCTTACAGTGTGACACAATCTTCCGACAAAGATATGGGCTTAGTTTCGTTCAGACGTCTGTTACTCAATTCAGGTAATATTGTATTCTACTTTTAAACCATTTTCTTTCATTTAGACAATAATGTCTTTAGAACCTAAAAAACCTTATTTTTAGCACAACTTTACTTTTTCAGTCACCTTTTGACTTGACCCTGACCTATGAACTTTTTGACCCTCTGCAGACCTGTGCCTCGTCTCGGTCAGGATCCTAACACAGAGGTGGATTTGGAACTGGAGTTCAACGCGACCTCCACAGTACCTATCCCCAAGGGCAGTGACATTGTTGAAACATTGAAAGAGGCTGTGACAAATCCAAACTCTAACTTCAACTTATCTTTGGATCTGAACTCCATCACTGTGATAAGTAAGCAAACCCAATCAATAGGTGCTCCAAAAATATCCATTGACAAGTAATGTTCAGTTGTAGAACCTTTGAAAATAAATCACTTTGCGGAATTGATCAACCAATTGCGGCTACATCAGCAACATTTCACTGTCCTCCCTCCAACATCCCACGTTATCAAGTTGTACACACTAGTACATCACCAGTACAGTTTAAGCACACGTTGAATTTGGAACACCTTTCAAATTCTAAAAGAGTGTAATGTTTTATTAATTTCAGATGCCCCTGCTACAACAACTGTTCCTGCTACAACTGCCATAACAACGGCAACTCCTTCAGTGGTGGAATTACAAGTCACCTTGCAGCAAGCTTTTGTACCAGAATTGACTGACCCTCAAAGCACAGAATTCAAAACACTATCAGTAACCATTACTACAATTGTAAGTCCTCGAAATCCAGACATGACCATTTATTTGTGTCTCTGTTGATGTGGTTATTGACTTTACTTAAGGTTCAAGTGACAATGACTTAGGCTTAATGATCGGTGAGCTACGGGAATAAGGGATTGTTAAAATATATAGGCCTAATAATGTTATATATATTATGTTTGTAAAATCCTTCATACTATTTGAAAGTATATTAAAGTTGACTCTTCTCTCCCCTACTCCTTACAGTGTGACACAATCTTCCGACAAAGATATGGGCTTAGTTTCGTTCAGACGACTGTTACTCAATTCAGGTAATATTGTATTCTACTTTTAAACCATTTTCTTTCATTTAGACAATAATGTCTTTAGAACCTGAAAAACCTTATTTTTAGCACAACTTTACTTTTTCCGTCACCTTTTGACTTGACCCTGACCTATGAACTTTTTGACCCTCTGCAGACCTGTGCCTCGTCTCGGTCAGGATCCTAACACAGAGGTTGATTTGGAACTGGAGTTCAACGCGACCTCCACAGTACCTATCCCCAAGGGCAGTGACATTGTTGAAACATTGAAAGAGGCTGTGACCAATCCAAACTCTAACTTCAACTTATCTTTGGATCTGAACTCCATCACTGTGATAAGTAAGCAAACCCAATCAATAGGTGCTCCAAAAATATCCATTGACAAGTAATGTTCAGTTGTAGAACCTTTGAAATTAAATCACTTTGCGGAATTGATCAACCAATTGCGGCTACATCAGCAACATTTCACTGTCCTCCCTCCAACATCCCACGTTATCAAGTTGTACACACTAGTACATCACCAGTACAGTTTAAGCACACGTTGCATTTGGAACACCTTTCAAATTCTAAAAGAGTGTAATGTTTTATTAATTTCAGATGCCCCTGCTACAACAACTGTTCCTGCTACAACTGCCATAACAACGGCAACTCCTTCAGTGGTGGAATTACAAGTCACCTTGCAGCAAGCTTTTGTACCAGCCTTGACTGACCCTCAAAGCACAGAATTCAAAACACTATCAGTAACCATTACTACAATTGTAAGTCCTCGAAATCCAGATATGACCATTTATTTGTGTCTCTGTTGATGTGGTTATTGACTTTACCTAAGGTTCAAGTGACAATGACTTAGGCTTAATGATCGGTGAGCTACGGGAATAAGGGATTGTTAAAATATATAGGCCTAATAATGTTATATATATTATGTTTGTAAAATCCTTCATACTATTTGAAAGTCTATTAAAGTTGACTCTTCTCTCCCCTACTCCTTACAGTGTGACACAATCTTCCGACAAAGATATGGGCTTAGTTTCGTTCATACGACTGTTACTCAATTCAGGTAATATTGTATTCTACTTTTAAACCATTTTCTTTCATTTAGACAATAATGTCTTTAGAACCTGAAAAACCTTATTTTTAGCACAACTTTACTTTTTCCGTCACCTTTTGACTTGACCCTGACCTATGAACTTTTTGACCCTCTGCAGACCTGTTCCTCGTCTCGGTCAGGATCCAAACACAGAGGTTGATTTGGAACTGGAGTTCAACGCGACCTCCACAGTACCTATCCCCAAGGGCAGTGACATTGTTGAAACATTGAAAGAGGCTGTGACCAATCCAAACTCTAACTTCAACTTATCTTTGGATCTGAACTCCATCACTGTGATAAGTAAGCAAACCCAATCAATAGGTGCTCCAAAAATATCCATTGACAAGTAATGTTCAGTTGTAGAACCTTTGAAATTAAATCACTTTGCGGAATTGATCAACCAATTGCGGCTACATCAGCAACATTTCACTGTCCTCCCTCCAACATCCCACATTATCAAGTTGTACACACTAGTACATCACCAGTACAGTTTAAGCACACGTTGCATTTGGAACACCTTTCAAATTCTAAAAGAGTGTAATGTTTTATTAATTTCAGATGCCCCTGCTACAACAACTGTTCCTGCTACAACTGCCATAACAACGGCACCTCCTTCAGTGGTGGAATTACAAGTCACCTTGCAGCAAGCTTTTGTACCAGAATTGACTGACCCTCAAAGCACAGAATTCAAAACACTATCAGTAACCATTACTACAATTGTAAGTCCTCGAAATCCAGATATGACCATTTATTTGTGTCTCTGTTGATGTGGTTATTGACTTTACCTAAGGTTCAAGTGACAATGACTTAGGCTTAATGATCGGTGAGCTACAGGAATAAGGGATTGTTAAAATATATAGGCCTAATAATGTTATATATATTATGTTTGTAAAATCCTTCATACTATTTGAAAGTCTATTAAAGTTGACTCTTCTCTCCCCTACTCCTTACAGTGTGACACAATCTTCCGACAAAGATATGGGCTTAGTTTCGTTCAGACGACTGTTACTCAATTCAGGTAATATTGTATTCTACTTTTAAACCATTTTCTTTCATTTAGACAATAATGTCTTTAGAACCTAAAAAACCTTATTTTTAGCACAACTTTACTTTTTCAGTCACCTTTTGACTTGACCCTGACCTATGAACTTTTTGACCCTCTGCAGACCTGTGCCTCGTCTCGGTCAGGATCCTAACACAGAGGTTGATTTGGAACTGGAGTTCAACGCGACCTCCACAGTACCTATCCCCAAGGGCAGTGACATTGTTGAAACATTGAAAGAGGCTGTGACCAATCCAAACTCTAACTTCAACTTATCTTTGGATCTGAACTCCATCACTGTGATAAGTAAGCAAACCCAATCAATAGGTGCTCCAAAAATATCCATTGACAAGTAATGTTCAGTTGTAGAACCTTTGAAATTAAATCACTTTGCGGAATTGATCAACCAATTGCGGCTACATCAGCAACATTTCACTGTCCTCCCTCCAACATCCCACAATATCAAGTTGTACACACTAGTACATCACCAGTACAGTTTAAGCACACGTTGCATTTGGAACACCTTTCAAATTCTAAAAGAGTGTAATGTTTTATTAATTTCAGATGCCCCTGCTACAACAACTGTTCCTGCTACAACTGCCATAACAACGGCACCTCCTTCAGTGGTGGAATTACAAGTCACCTTGCAGCAAGCTTTTGTACCAGAATTGACTGACCCTCAAAGCACAGAATTCAAAACACTATCAGTAACCATTACTACAATTGTAAGTCCTCGAAATCCAGATATGACCATTTATTTGTGTCTCTGTTGATGTGGTTATTGACTTTACCTAAGGTTCAAGTGACAATGACTTAGGCTTAATGATCGGTGAGCTACGGGAATAAGGGATTGTTAAAATATATAGGCCTAATAATGTTATATATATTATGTTTGTAAAATCCTTCATACTATTTGAAAGTCTATTAAAGTTGACTCTTCTCTCCCCTACTCCTTACAGTGTGACACAATCTTCCGACAAAGATATGGGCTTAGTTTCGTTCAGACGACTGTTACTCAATTCAGGTAATATTGTATTCTACTTTTAAACCATTTTCTTTCATTTAGACAATAATGTCTTTAGAAACTAAAAAACCTTATTTTTAGCACAACTTTACTTTTTCAGTCACCTTTTGACTTGACCCTGACCTATGAACTTTTTGACCCTCTGCAGACCTGTGCCTCGTCTCGGTCAGGATCCTAACACAGAGGTGGATTTGGAACTGGAGTTCAACGCGACCTCCACAGTACCTATCCCCAAGGGCAGTGACATTGTTGAAACATTGAAAGAGGCTGTGACCAATCCAAACTCTAACTTCAACTTATCTTTGGATCTGAACTCCATCACTGTGATAAGTAAGCAAACCCAATCAATAGGTGCTCCAAAAATATCCATTGACAAGTAATGTTCAGTTGTAGAACCTTTGAAATTAAATCACTTTGCGGAATTGATCAACCAATTGCGGCTACATCAGCAACATTTCACTGTCCTCCCTCCAACATCCCACATTATCAAGTTGTACACACTAGTACATCACCAGTACAGTTTAAGCACACGTTGCATTTGGAACACCTTTCAAATTCTAAAAGAGTGTAATGTTTTATTAATTTCAGATGCCCCTGCTACAACAACTGTTCCTGCTACAACTGCCATAACAACGGCACCTCCTTCAGTGGTGGAATTACAAGTCACCTTGCAGCAAGCTTTTGTACCAGAATTGACTGACCCTCAAAGCACAGAATTCAAAACACTATCAGTAACCATTACTACAATTGTACGTCCTCGAAATCCAGATATGACCATTTATTTGTGTCTCTGTTGATGTGGTTATTGACTTTACCTAAGGTTCAAGTGACAATGACTTAGGCTTAATGATCGGTGAGCTACGGGAATAAGGGATTGTTAAAATATATAGGCCTAATAATGTTATATATATTATGTTTGTAAAATCCTTCATACTATTTGAAAGTCTATTAAAGTTGACTCTTCTCTCCCCTACTCCTTACAGTGTGACACAATCTTCCGACAAAGATATGGGCTTAGTTTCGTTCAGACGACTGTTACTCAATTCAGGTAATATTGTATTCTACTTTTAAACCATTTTATTTCATTTAGACAATAATGTCTTTAGAACCTAAAAAACCTTATTTTTAGCACAACTTTACTTTTTCAGTCACCTTTTGACTTGACCCTGACCTATGAACTTTTTGACCCTCTGCAGACCTGTGCCTCGTCTCGGTCAGGATCCTAACACAGAGGTTGATTTGGAACTGGAGTTCAACGCGACCTCCACAGTACCTATCCCCAAGGGCAGTGACATTGTTGAAACATTGAAAGAGGCTGTGACCAATCCAAACTCTAACTTCAACTTATCTTTGGATCTGAACTCCATCACTGTGATAAGTAAGCAAACCCAATCAATAGGTGCTCCAAAAATATCCATTGACATGTTCAGTTGTAGAACCTTTGAAATTAAATCACTTTGCGGAATTGATCAACCAATTGCGGCTACATCAGCAACATTTCACTGTCCTCCCTCCAACATCCCACATTATCAAGTTGTACACACTAGTACATCACCAGTACAGTTTAAGCACACGTTGCATTTGGAACACCTTTCAAATTCTAAAAGAGTGTAATGTTTTATTAATTTCAGATGCCCCTGCTACAACAACTGTTCCTGCTACAACTGCCATAACAACGGCATCTCCTTCAGTGGTGGAATTACAAGTCACCTTGCAGCAAGCTTTTGTACCAGAATTGACTGACCCTCAAAGCACAGAATTCAAAACACTATCAGTAACCATTACTACAATTGTAAGTCCTCGAAATCCAGATATGACCATTTATTTGTGTCTCTGTTGATGTGGTTATTGACTTTACCTAAGGTTCAAGTGACAATGACTTAGGCTTAATGATCGGTGAGCTACAGGAATAAGGGATTGTTAAAATATATAGGCCTAATAATGTTATATATATTATGTTTGTAAAATCCTTCATACTATTTGAAAGTCTATTAAAGTTGACTCTTCTCTCCCCTACTCCTTACAGTGTGACACAATCTTCCGACAAAGATATGGGCTTAGTTTCGTTCATACGACTGTTACTCAATTCAGGTAATATTGTATTCTACTTTTAAACCATTTTCTTTCATTTAGACAATAATGTCTTTAGAACCTGAAAAACCTTATTTTTAGCACAACTTTACTTTTTCCGTCACCTTTTGACTTGACCCTGACCTATGAACTTTTTGACCCTCTGCAGACCTGTTCCTCGTCTCGGTCAGGATCCAAACACAGAGGTTGATTTGGAACTGGAGTTCAACGCGACCTCCACAGTACCTATCCCCAAGGGCAGTGACATTGTTGAAACATTGAAAGAGGCTGTGACCAATCCAAACTCTAACTTCAACTTATCTTTGGATCTGAACTCCATCACTGTGATAAGTAAGCAAACCCAATCAATAGGTGCTCCAAAAATATCCATTGACAAGTAATGTTCAGTTGTAGAACCTTTGAAATTAAATCACTTTGCGGAATTGATCAACCAATTGCGGCTACATCAGCAACATTTCACTGTCCTCCCTCCAACATCCCACATTATCAAGTTGTACACACTAGTACATCACCAGTACAGTTTAAGCACACGTTGCATTTGGAACACCTTTCAAATTCTAAAAGAGTGTAATGTTTTATTAATTTCAGATGCCCCTGCTACAACAACTGTTCCTGCTACAACTGCCATAACAACGGCACCTCCTTCAGTGGTGGAATTACAAGTCACCTTGCAGCAAGCTTTTGTACCAGAATTGACTGACCCTCAAAGCACAGAATTCAAAACACTATCAGTAACCATTACTACAATTGTAAGTCCTCGAAATCCAGATATGACCATTTATTTGTGTCTCTGTTGATGTGGTTATTGACTTTACCTAAGGTTCAAGTGACAATGACTTAGGCTTAATGATCGGTGAGCTACAGGAATAAGGGATTGTTAAAATATATAGGCCTAATAATGTTATATATATTATGTTTGTAAAATCCTTCATACTATTTGAAAGTCTATTAAAGTTGACTCTTCTCTCCCTACTCCTTACAGTGTGACACAATCTTCCGACAAAGATATGGCCTTAGTTTCGTTCAGACGACTGTTACTCAATTCAGGTAATATTGTATTCTACTTTTAAACCATTTTCTTTCATTTAGACAATAATGTCTTTAGAACCTAAAAAACCTTATTTTTAGCACAACTTTACTTTTTCCGTCACCTTTTGACTTGACCCTGACCTATGAACTTTTTGACCCTCTGCAGACCTGTGCCTCGTCTCGGTCAGGATCCTAACACAGAGGTGGATTTGGAACTGGAGTTCAACGCGACCTCCACAGTACCTATCCCCAAGGGCAGTGACATTGTTGAAACATTGAAAGAGGCTGTGACCAATCCAAACTCTAACTTCAACTTATCTTTGGATCTGAACTCCATCACTGTGATAAGTAAGCAAACCCAATCAATAGGTGCTCCAAAAATATCCATTGACAAGTAATGTTCAGTTGTAGAACCTTTGAAATTAAATCACTTTGCGGAATTGATCAACCAATTGCGGCTACATCAGCAACATTTCACTGTCCTCCCTCCAACATCCCACATTATCAAGTTGTACACACTAGTACATCACCAGTACAGTTTAAGCACACGTTGCATTTGGAACACCTTTCAAATTCTAAAAGAGTGTAATGTTTTATTAATTTCAGATGCCCCTGCTACAACAACTGTTCCTGCTACAACTGCCATAACAACGGCACCTCCTTCAGTGGTGGAATTACAAGTCACCTTGCAGCAAGCTTTTGTACCAGAATTGACTGACCCTCAAAGCACAGAATTCAAAACACTATCAGTAACCATTACTACAATTGTAAGTCCTCGAAATCCAGATATGACCATTTATTTGTGTCTCTGTTGATGTGGTTATTGACTTTACCTAAGGTTCAAGTGACAATGACTTAGGCTTAATGATCGGTGAGCTACGGGAATAAGGGATTGTTAAAATATATAGGCCTAATAATGTTATATATATTATGTTTGTAAAATCCTTCATACTATTTGAAAGTCTATTAAAGTTGACTCTTCTCTCCCCTACTCCTTACAGTGTGACACAATCTTCCGACAAAGATATGGGCTTAGTTTCGTTCAGACGACTGTTACTCAATTCAGGTAATATTGTATTCTACTTTTAAACCATTTTCTTTCATTTAGACAATAATGTCTTTAGAACCTGAAAAACCTTATTTTTAGCACAACTTTACTTTTTCCGTCACCTTTTGACTTGACCCTGACCTATGAACTTTTTGACCCTCTGCAGACCTGTGCCTCGTCTCGGTCAGGATCCAAACACTGAGGTTGATTTGGAACTGGAGTTCAACGCGACCTCCACAGTACCTATCCCCAAGGGCAGTGACATTGTTGAAACATTGAAAGAGGCTGTGACCAATCCAAACTCTAACTTCAACTTATCTTTGGATCTGAACTCCATCACTGTGATAAGTAAGCAAACCCAATCAATAGGTGCTCCAAAAATATACATTGACAAGTAATGTTCAGTTGTAGAACCTTTGAAATTAAATCACTTTGCGGAATTGATCAACCAATTGCGGCTACATCAGCAACATTTCACTGTCCTCCCTCCAACATCCCACATTATCAAGTTGTACACACTAGTACATCACCAGTACAGTTTAAGCACACGTTGCATTTGGAACACCTTTCAAATTCTAAAAGAGTGTAATGTTTTATTAATTTCAGATGCCCCTGCTACAACAACTGTTCCTGCTACAACTGCCATAACAACGGCACCTCCTTCAGTGGTGGAATTACAAGTCACCTTGCAGCAAGCTTTTGTACCAGAATTGACTGACCCTCAAAGCACAGAATTCAAAACACTATCAGTAACCATTACTACAATTGTAAGTCCTCGAAATCCAGATATGACCATTTATTTGTGTCTCTGTTGATGTGGTTATTGACTTTACCTAAGGTTCAAGTGACAATGACTTAGGCTTAATGATCGGTGAGCTACAGGAATAAGGGATTGTTAAAATATATAGGCCTAATAATGTTATATATATTATGTTTGTAAAATCCTTCATACTATTTGAAAGTCTATTAAAGTTGACTCTTCTCTCCCCTACTCCTTACAGTGTGACACAATCTTCCGACAAAGATATGGCCTTAGTTTCGTTCAGACGACTGTTACTCAATTCAGGTAATATTGTATTCTACTTTTAAACCATTTTCTTTCATTTAGACAATAATGTCTTTAGAACCTAAAAAACCTTATTTTTAGCACAACTTTACTTTTTCCGTCACCTTTTGACTTGACCCTGACCTATGAACTTTTTGACCCTCTGCAGACCTGTGCCTCGTCTCGGTCAGGATCCTAACACAGAGGTGGATTTGGAACTGGAGTTCAACGCGACCTCCACAGTACCTATCCCCAAGGGCAGTGACATTGTTGAAACATTGAAAGAGGCTGTGACCAATCCAAACTCTAACTTCAACTTATCTTTGGATCTGAACTCCATCACTGTGATAAGTAAGCAAACCCAATCAATAGGTGCTCCAAAAATATCCATTGACAAGTAATGTTCAGTTGTAGAACCTTTGAAATTAAATCACTTTGCGGAATTGATCAACCAATTGCGGCTACATCAGCAACATTTCACTGTCCTCCCTCCAACATCCCACATTATCAAGTTGTACACACTAGTACATCACCAGTACAGTTTAAGCACACGTTGCATTTGGAACACCTTTCAAATTCTAAAAGAGTGTAATGTTTTATTAATTTCAGATGCCCCTGCTACAACAACTGTTCCTGCTACAACTGCCATAACAACGGCACCTCCTTCAGTGGTGGAATTACAAGTCACCTTGCAGCAAGCTTTTGTACCAGAATTGACTGACCCTCAAAGCACAGAATTCAAAACACTATCAGTAACCATTACTACAATTGTAAGTCCTCGAAATCCAGATATGACCATTTATTTGTGTCTCTGTTGATGTGGTTATTGACTTTACCTAAGGTTCAAGTGACAATGACTTAGGCTTAATGATCGGTGAGCTACGGGAATAAGGGATTGTTAAAATATATAGGCCTAATAATGTTATATATATTATGTTTGTAAAATCCTTCATACTATTTGAAAGTCTATTAAAGTTGACTCTTCTCTCCCCTACTCCTTACAGTGTGACACAATCTTCCGACAAAGATATGGGCTTAGTTTCGTTCAGACGACTGTTACTCAATTCAGGTAATATTGTATTCTACTTTTAAACCATTTTCTTTCATTTAGACAATAATGTCTTTAGAACCTGAAAAACCTTATTTTTAGCACAACTTTACTTTTTCCGTCACCTTTTGACTTGACCCTGACCTATGAACTTTTTGACCCTCTGCAGACCTGTGCCTCGTCTCGGTCAGGATCCAAACACTGAGGTTGATTTGGAACTGGAGTTCAACGCGACCTCCACAGTACCTATCCCCAAGGGCAGTGACATTGTTGAAACATTGAAAGAGGCTGTGACCAATCCAAACTCTAACTTCAACTTATCTTTGGATCTGAACTCCATCACTGTGATAAGTAAGCAAACCCAATCAATAGGTGCTCCAAAAATATCCATTGACAAGTAATGTTCAGTTGTAGAACCTTTGAAATTAAATCACTTTGCGGAATTGATCAACCAATTGCGGCTACATCAGCAACATTTCACTGTCCTCCCTCCAACATCCCACATTATCAAGTTGTACACACTAGTACATCACCAGTACAGTTTAAGCACACGTTGCATTTGGAACACCTTTCAAATTCTAAAAGAGTGTAATGTTTTATTAATTTCAGATGCCCCTGCTACAACAACTGTTCCTGCTACAACTGCCATAACAACGGCACCTCCTTCAGTGGTGGAATTACAAGTCACCTTGCAGCAAGCTTTTGTACCAGAATTGACTGACCCTCAAAGCACAGAATTCAAAACACTATCAGTAACCATTACTACAATTGTAAGTCCTCGAAATCCAGATATGACCATTTATTTGTGTCTCTGTTGATGTGGTTATTGACTTTACCTAAGGTTCAAGTGACAATGACTTAGGCTTAATGATCGGTGAGCTACAGGAATAAGGGATTGTTAAAATATATAGGCCTAATAATGTTATATATATTATGTTTGTAAAATCCTTCATACTATTTGAAAGTCTATTAAAGTTGACTCTTCTCTCCCCTACTCCTTACAGTGTGACACAATCTTCCGACAAAGATATGGGCTTAGTTTCGTTCAGACGACTGTTACTCAATTCAGGTAATATTGTATTCTACTTTTAAACCATTTTCTTTCATTTAGACAATAATGTCTTTAGAAACTAAAAAACCTTATTTTTAGCACAACTTTACTTTTTCAGTCACCTTTTGACTTGACCCTGACCTATGAACTTTTTGACCATCTGCAGACCTGTGCCTCGTCTCGGTCAGGATCCTAACACAGAGGTGGATTTGGAACTGGAGTTCAACGCGACCTCCACAGTACCTATCCCCAAGGGCAGTGACATTGTTGAAACATTGAAAGAGGCTGTGACCAATCCAAACTCTAACTTCAACTTATCTTTGGATCTGAACTCCATCACTGTGATAAGTAAGCAAACCCAATCAATAGGTGCTCCAAAAATATCCATTGACAAGTAATGTTCAGTTGTAGAACCTTTGAAATTAAATCACTTTGCGGAATTGATCAACCAATTGCGGCTACATCAGCAACATTTCACTGTCCTCCCTCCAACATCCCACATTATCAAGTTGTACACACTAGTACATCACCAGTACAGTTTAAGCACACGTTGCATTTGGAACACCTTTCAAATTCTAAAAGAGTGTAATGTTTTATTAATTTCAGATGCCCCTGCTACAACAACTGTTCCTGCTACAACTGCCATAACAACGGCACCTCCTTCAGTGGTGGAATTACAAGTCACCTTGCAGCAAGCTTTTGTACCAGAATTGACTGACCCTCAAAGCACAGAATTCAAAACACTATCAGTAACCATTACTACAATTGTAAGTCCTCGAAATCCAGATATGACCATTTATTTGTGTCTCTGTTGATGTGGTTATTGACTTTACCTAAGGTTCAAGTGACAATGACTTAGGCTTAATGATCGGTGAGCTACAGGAATAAGGGATTGTTAAAATATATAGGCCTAATAATGTTATATATATTATGTTTGTAAAATCCTTCATACTATTTGAAAGTCTATTAAAGTTGACTCTTCTCTCCCCTACTCCTTACAGTGTGACACAATCTTCCGACAAAGATATGGGCTTAGTTTCGTTCAGACGACTGTTACTCAATTCAGGTAATATTGTATTCTACTTTTAAACCATTTTCTTTCATTTAGACAATAATGTCTTTAGAACCTAAAAAAAAATATTTTTAGCACAACTTTACTTTTTCCGTCACCTTTTGACTTGACCCTGACCTATGAACTTTTTGACCCTCTGCAGACCTGTGCCTCGTCTCGGTCAGGATCCAAACACAGAGGTTGATTTGGAACTGGAGTTCAACGCGACCTCCACAGTACCTATCCCCAAGGGCAGTGACATTGTTGAAACATTGAAAGAGGCTGTGACCAATCCAAACTCTAACTTCAACTTATCTTTGGATCTGAACTCCATCACTGTGATAAGTAAGCAAACCCAATCAATAGGTGCTCCAAAAATATCCATTGACAAGTAATGTTCAGTTGTAGAACCTTTGAAATTAAATCACTTTGCGGAATTGATCAACCAATTGCGGCTACATCAGCAACATTTCACTGTCCTCCCTCCAACATCCCACATTATCAAGTTGTACACACTAGTACATCACCAGTACAGTTTAAGCACACGTTGCATTTGGAACACCTTTCAAATTCTAAAAGAGTGTAATGTTTTATTAATTTCAGATGCCCCTGCTACAACAACTGTTCCTGCTACAACTGCCATAACAACGGCACCTCCTTCAGTGGTGGAATTACAAGTCACCTTGCAGCAAGCTTTTGTACCAGAATTGACTGACCCTCAAAGCACAGAATTCAAAACACTATCAGTAACCATTACTACAATTGTAAGTCCTCGAAATCCAGATATGACCATTTATTTGTGTCTCTGTTGATGTGGTTATTGACTTTACCTAAGGTTCAAGTGACAATGACTTAGGCTTAATGATCGGTGAGCTACGGGAATAAGGGATTGTTAAAATATATAGGCCTAATAATGTTATATATATTATGTTTGTAAAATCCTTCATACTATTTGAAAGTCTATTAAAGTTGACTCTTCTCTCCCCTACTCCTTACAGTGTGACACAATCTTCCGACAAAGATATGGGCTTAGTTTCGTTCAGACGACTGTTACTCAATTCAGGTAATATTGTATTCTACTTTTAAACCATTTTCTTTCATTTAGACAATAATGTCTTTAGAACCTAAAAAAACCTTATTTTTAGCACAACTTTACTTTTTCCGTCACCTTTTGACTTGACCCTGACCTATGAACTTTTTGACCCTCTGCAGACCTGTGCCTCGTCTCGGTCAGGATCCAAACACAGAGGTTGATTTGGAACTGGAGTTCAACGCGACCTCCACAGTACCTATCCCCAAGGGCAGTGACATTGTTGAAACATTGAAAGAGGCTGTGACCAATCCAAACTCTAACTTCAACTTATCTTTGGATCTGAACTCCATCACTGTGATAAGTAAGCAAACCCAATCAATAGGTGCTCCAAAAATATCCATTGACAAGTAATGTTCAGTTGTAGAACCTTTGAAATTAAATCACTTTGCG
This sequence comes from Oncorhynchus masou masou, assembly GCF_036934945.1. Classification (NCBI taxonomy): domain Eukaryota; kingdom Metazoa; phylum Chordata; class Actinopteri; order Salmoniformes; family Salmonidae; genus Oncorhynchus; species Oncorhynchus masou. Next base: position 127,906 of record NW_027001954.1, read on the forward strand.
GAATTGATCAACCAATTGCGGCTACATCAGCAACATTTCACTGTCCTCCCTCCAACATCCCACATTATCAAGTTGTACACACTAGTACATCACCAGTACAGTTTAAGCACACGTTGCATTTGGAACACCTTTCAAATTCTAAAAGAGTGTAATGTTTTATTAATTTCAGATGCCCCTGCTACAACAACTGTTCCTGCTACAACTGCCATAACAACGGCACCTCCTTCAGTGGTGGAATTACAAGTCACCTTGCAGCAAGCTTTTGTACCAGAATTGACTGACCCTCAAAGCACAGAATTCAAAACACTATCAGTAACCATTACTACAATTGTAAGTCCTCGAAATCCAGATATGACCATTTATTTGTGTCTCTGTTGATGTGGTTATTGACTTTACCTAAGGTTCAAGTGACAATGACTTAGGCTTAATGATCGGTGAGCTACAGGAATAAGGGATTGTTAAAATATATAGGCCTAATAATGTTATATATATTATGTTTGTAAAATCCTTCATACTATTTGAAAGTCTATTAAAGTTGACTCTTCTCTCCCCTACTCCTTACAGTGTGACACAATCTTCCGACAAAGATATGGGCTTAGTTTCGTTCAGACGACTGTTACTCAATTCAGGTAATATTGTATTCTACTTTTAAACCATTTTCTTTCATTTAGACAATAATGTCTTTAGAACCTAAAAAACCTTATTTTTAGCACAACTTTACTTTTTCCGTCACCTTTTGACTTGACCCTGACCTATGAACTTTTTGACCCTCTGCAGACCTGTGCCTCGTCTCGGTCAGGATCCTAACACAGAGGTGGATTTGGAACTGGAGTTCAACGCGACCTCCACAGTACCTATCCCCAAGGGCAGTGACATTGTTGAAACATTGAAAGAGGCTGTGACCAATCCAAACTCTAACTTCAACTTATCTTTGGATCTGAACTCCATCACTGTGATAAGTAAGCAAACCCAATCAATAGGTGCTCCAAAAATATCCATTGACAAGTAATGTTCAGTTGTAGAACCTTTGAAATTAAATCACTTTGCGGAATTGATCAACCAATTGCGGCTACATCAGCAACATTTCACTGTCCTCCCTCCAACATCCCACATTATCAAGTTGTACACACTAGTACATCACCAGTACAGTTTAAGCACACGTTGCATTTGGAACACCTTTCAAATTCTAAAAGAGTGTAATGTTTTATTAATTTCAGATGCCCCTGCTACAACAACTGTTCCTGCTACAACTGCCATAACAACGGCACCTCCTTCAGTGGTGGAATTACAAGTCACCTTGCAGCAAGCTTTTGTACCAGAATTGACTGACCCTCAAAGCACAGAATTCAAAACACTATCAGTAACCATTACTACAATTGTAAGTCCTCGAAATCCAGATATGACCATTTATTTGTGTCTCTGTTGATGTGGTTATTGACTTTACCTAAGGTTCAAGTGACAATGACTTAGGCTTAATGATCGGTGAGCTACGGGAATAAGGGATTGTTAAAATATATAGGCCTAATAATGTTATATATATTATGTTTGTAAAATCCTTCATACTATTTGAAAGTCTATTAAAGTTGACTCTTCTCTCCCCTACTCCTTACAGTGTGACACAATCTTCCGACAAAGATATGGGCTTAGTTTCGTTCAGACGACTGTTACTCAATTCAGGTAATATTGTATTCTACTTTTAAACCATTTTCTTTCATTTAGACAATAATGTCTTTAGAACCTGAAAAACCTTATTTTTAGCACAACTTTACTTTTTCCGTCACCTTTTGACTTGACCCTGACCTATGAACTTTTTGACCCTCTGCAGACCTGTGCCTCGTCTCGGTCAGGATCCAAACACTGAGGTTGATTTGGAACTGGAGTTCAACGCGACCTCCACAGTACCTATCCCCAAGGGCAGTGACATTGTTGAAACATTGAAAGAGGCTGTGACCAATCCAAACTCTAACTTCAACTTATCTTTGGATCTGAACTCCATCACTGTGATAAGTAAGCAAACCCAATCAATAGGTGCTCCAAAAATATCCATTGACAAGTAATGTTCAGTTGTAGAACCTTTGAAATTAAATCACTTTGCGGAATTGATCAACCAATTGCGGCTACATCAGCAACATTTCACTGTCCTCCCTCCAACATCCCACATTATCAAGTTGTACACACTAGTACATCACCAGTACAGTTTAAGCACACGTTGCATTTGGAACACCTTTCAAATTCTAAAAGAGTGTAATGTTTTATTAATTTCAGATGCCCCTGCTACAACAACTGTTCCTGCTACAACTGCCATAACAACGGCACCTCCTTCAGTGGTGGAATTACAAGTCACCTTGCAGCAAGCTTTTGTACCAGAATTGACTGACCCTCAAAGCACAGAATTCAAAACACTATCAGTAACCATTACTACAATTGTAAGTCCTCGAAATCCAGATATGACCATTTATTTGTGTCTCTGTTGATGTGGTTATTGACTTTACCTAAGGTTCAAGTGACAATGACTTAGGCTTAATGATCGGTGAGCTACAGGAATAAGGGATTGTTAAAATATATAGGCCTAATAATGTTATATATATTATGTTTGTAAAATCCTTCATACTATTTGAAAGTCTATTAAAGTTGACTCTTCTCTCCCCTACTCCTTACAGTGTGACACAATCTTCCGACAAAGATATGGGCTTAGTTTCGTTCAGACGACTGTTACTCAATTCAGGTAATATTGTATTCTACTTTTAAACCATTTTCTTTCATTTAGACAATAATGTCTTTAGAACCTAAAAAACCTTATTTTTAGCACAACTTTACTTTTTCCGTCACCTTTTGACTTGACCCTGACCTATGAACTTTTTGACCCTCTGCAGACCTGTGCCTCGTCTCGGTCAGGATCCTAACACAGAGGTGGATTTGGAACTGGAGTTCAACGCGACCTCCACAGTACCTATCCCCAAGGGCAGTGACATTGTTGAAACATTGAAAGAGGCTGTGACCAATCCAAACTCTAACTTCAACTTATCTTTGGATCTGAACTCCATCACTGTGATAAGTAAGCAAACCCAATCAATAGGTGCTCCAAAAATATCCATTGACAAGTAATGTTCAGTTGTAGAACCTTTGAAATTAAATCACTTTGCGGAATTGATCAACCAATTGCGGCTACATCAGCAACATTTCACTGTCCTCCCTCCAACATCCCACATTATCAAGTTGTACACACTAGTACATCACCAGTACAGTTTAAGCACACGTTGCATTTGGAACACCTTTCAAATTCTAAAAGAGTGTAATGTTTTATTAATTTCAGATGCCCCTGCTACAACAACTGTTCCTGCTACAACTGCCATAACAACGGCACCTCCTTCAGTGGTGGAATTACAAGTCACCTTGCAGCAAGCTTTTGTACCAGAATTGACTGACCCTCAAAGCACAGAATTCAAAACACTATCAGTAACCATTACTACAATTGTAAGTCCTCGAAATCCAGATATGACCATTTATTTGTGTCTCTGTTGATGTGGTTATTGACTTTACCTAAGGTTCAAGTGACAATGACTTAGGCTTAATGATCGGTGAGCTACGGGAATAAGGGATTGTTAAAATATATAGGCCTAATAATGTTATATATATTATGTTTGTAAAATCCTTCATACTATTTGAAAGTCTATTAAAGTTGACTCTTCTCTCCCCTACTCCTTACAGTGTGACACAATCTTCCGACAAAGATATGGGCTTAGTTTCGTTCAGACGACTGTTACTCAATTCAGGTAATATTGTATTCTACTTTTAAACCATTTTCTTTCATTTAGACAATAATGTCTTTAGAACCTGAAAAACCTTATTTTTAGCACAACTTTACTTTTTCCGTCACCTTTTGACTTGACCCTGACCTATGAACTTTTTGACCCTCTGCAGACCTGTGCCTCGTCTCGGTCAGGATCCAAACACAGAGGTTGATTTGGAACTGGAGTTCAACGCGACCTCCACAGTACCTATCCCCAAGGGCAGTGACATTGTTGAAACATTGAAAGAGGCTGTGACCAATCCAAACTCTAACTTCAACTTATCTTTGGATCTGAACTCCATCACTGTGATAAGTAAGCAAACCCAATCAATAGGTGCTCCAAAAATATCCATTGACAAGTAATGTTCAGTTGTAGAACCTTTGAAATTAAATCACTTTGCGGAATTGATCAACCAATTGCGGCTACATCAGCAACATTTCACTGTCCTCCCTCCAACATCCCACATTATCAAGTTGTACACACTAGTACATCACCAGTACAGTTTAAGCACACGTTGCATTTGGAACACCTTTCAAATTCTAAAAGAGTGTAATGTTTTATTAATTTCAGATGCCCCTGCTACAACAACTGTTCCTGCTACAACTGCCATAACAACGGCACCTCCTTCAGTGGTGGAATTACAAGTCACCTTGCAGCAAGCTTTTGTACCAGAATTGACTGACCCTCAAAGCACAGAATTCAAAACACTATCAGTAACCATTACTACAATTGTAAGTCCTCGAAATCCAGATATGACCATTTATTTGTGTCTCTGTTGATGTGGTTATTGACTTTACCTAAGGTTCAAGTGACAATGACTTAGGCTTAATGATCGGTGAGCTACGGGAATAAGGGATTGTTAAAATATATAGGCCTAATAATGTTATATATATTATGTTTGTAAAATCCTTCATACTATTTGAAAGTCTATTAAAGTTGACTCTTCTCCTCCCTACTCCTTACAGTGTGACACAATCTTCCGACAAAGATATGGGCTTAGTTTCGTTCAGACGACTGTTACTCAATTCAGGTAATATTGTATTCTACTTTTAAACGATTTTCTTTCATTTAGAAAATAATGTCTTTAGAACCTGAAAAACCTTATTTTTAGCACAACTTTACTTTTTCCGTCACCTTTTGACTTGACCCTGACCTATGAACTTTTTGACCCTCTGCAGACCTGTGCCTCGTCTCGGTCAGGATCCAAACACTGAGGTTGATTTGGAACTGGAGTTCAACGCGACCTCCACAGTACCTATCCCCAAGGGCAGTGACATTGTTGAAACATTGAAAGAGGCTGTGACCAATCCAAACTCTAACTTCAACTTATCTTTGGATCTGAACTCCATCACTGTGATAAGTAAGCAAACCCAATCAATAGGTGCTCCAAAAATATCCATTGACAAGTAATGTTCAGTTGTAGAACCTTTGAAATTAAATCACTTTGCGGAATTGATCAACCAATTGCGGCTACATCAGCAACATTTCACTGTCCTCCCTCCAACATCCCACATTATCAAGTTGTACACACTAGTACATCACCAGTACAGTTTAAGCACACGTTGCATTTGGAACACCTTTCAAATTCTAAAAGAGTGTAATGTTTTATTAATTTCAGATGCCCCTGCTACAACAACTGTTCCTGCTACAACTGCCATAACAACGGCACCTCCTTCAGTGGTGGAATTACAAGTCACCTTGCAGCAAGCTTTTGTACCAGAATTGACTGACCCTCAAAGCACAGAATTCAAAACACTATCAGTAACCATTACTACAATTGTAAGTCCTCGAAATCCAGATATGACCATTTATTTGTGTCTCTGTTGATGTGGTTATTGACTTTACCTAAGGTTCAAGTGACAATGACTTAGGCTTAATGATCGGTGAGCTACAGGAATAAGGGATTGTTAAAATATATAGGCCTAATAATGTTATATATATTATGTTTGTAAAATCCTTCATACTATTTGAAAGTCTATTAAAGTTGACTCTTCTCTCCCCTACTCCTTACAGTGTGACACAATCTTCCGACAAAGATATGGGCTTAGTTTCGTTCAGACGACTGTTACTCAATTCAGGTAATATTGTATTCTACTTTTAAACCATTTTCTTTCATTTAGACAATAATGTCTTTAGAAACTAAAAAACCTTATTTTTAGCACAACTTTACTTTTTCAGTCACCTTTTGACTTGACCCTGACCTATGAACTTTTTGACCCTCTGCAGACCTGTGCCTCGTCTCGGTCAGGATCCTAACACAGAGGTGGATTTGGAACTGGAGTTCAACGCGACCTCCACAGTACCTATCCCCAAGGGCAGTGACATTGTTGAAACATTGAAAGAGGCTGTGACCAATCCAAACTCTAACTTCAACTTATCTTTGGATCTGAACTCCATCACTGTGATAAGTAAGCAAACCCAATCAATAGGTGCTCCAAAAATATCCATTGACAAGTAATGTTCAGTTGTAGAACCTTTGAAATTAAATCACTTTGCGGAATTGATCAACCAATTGCGGCTACATCAGCAACATTTCACTGTCCTCCCTCCAACATCCCACATTATCAAGTTGTACACACTAGTACATCACCAGTACAGTTTAAGCACACGTTGCATTTGGAACACCTTTCAAATTCTAAAAGAGTGTAATGTTTTATTAATTTCAGATGCCCCTGCTACAACAACTGTTCCTGCTACAACTGCCATAACAACGGCACCTCCTTCAGTGGTGGAATTACAAGTCACCTTGCAGCAAGCTTTTGTACCAGAATTGACTGACCCTCAAAGCACAGAATTCAAAACACTATCAGTAACCATTACTACAATTGTAAGTCCTCGAAATCCAGATATGACCATTTATTTGTGTCTCTGTTGATGTGGTTATTGACTTTACCTAAGGTTCAAGTGACAATGACTTAGGCTTAATGATCGGTGAGCTACAGGAATAAGGGATTGTTAAAATATATAGGCCTAATAATGTTATATATATTATGTTTGTAAAATCCTTCATACTATTTGAAAGTCTATTAAAGTTGACTCTTCTCTCCCCTACTCCTTACAGTGTGACACAATCTTCCGACAAAGATATGGCCTTAGTTTCGTTCAGACGACTGTTACTCAATTCAGGTAATATTGTATTCTACTTTTAAACCATTTTCTTTCATTTAGACAATAATGTCTTTAGAACCTAAAAAAAAATATTTTTAGCACAACTTTACTTTTTCCGTCACCTTTTGACTTGACCCTGACCTATGAACTTTTTGACCCTCTGCAGACCTGTGCCTCGTCTCGGTCAGGATCCTAACACAGAGGTGGATTTGGAACTGGAGTTCAACGCGACCTCCACAGTACCTATCCCCAAGGGCAGTGACATTGTTGAAACATTGAAAGAGGCTGTGACCAATCCAAACTCTAACTTCAACTTATCTTTGGATCTGAACTCCATCACTGTGATAAGTAAGCAAACCCAATCAATAGGTGCTCCAAAAATATCCATTGACAAGTAATGTTCAGTTGTAGAACCTTTGAAATTAAATCACTTTGCGGAATTGATCAACCAATTGCGGCTACATCAGCAACATTTCACTGTCCTCCCTCCAACATCCCACATTATCAAGTTGTACACACTAGTACATCACCAGTACAGTTTAAGCACACGTTGCATTTGGAACACCTTTCAAATTCTAAAAGAGTGTAATGTTTTATTAATTTCAGATGCCCCTGCTACAACAACTGTTCCTGCTACAACTGCCATAACAACGGCACCTCCTTCAGTGGTGGAATTACAAGTCACCTTGCAGCAAGCTTTTGTACCAGAATTGACTGACCCTCAAAGCACAGAATTCAAAACACTATCAGTAACCATTACTACAATTGTAAGTCCTCGAAATCCAGATATGACCATTTATTTGTGTCTCTGTTGATGTGGTTATTGACTTTACCTAAGGTTCAAGTGACAATGACTTAGGCTTAATGATCGGTGAGCTACGGGAATAAGGGATTGTTAAAATATATAGGCCTAATAATGTTATATATATTATGTTTGTAAAATCCTTCATACTATTTGAAAGTCTATTAAAGTTGACTCTTCTCTCCCCTACTCCTTACAGTGTGACACAATCTTCCGACAAAGATATGGGCTTAGTTTCGTTCAGACGACTGTTACTCAATTCAGGTAATATTGTATTCTACTTTTAAACCATTTTCTTTCATTTAGACAATAATGTCTTTAGAAACTAAAAAACCTTATTTTTAGCACAACTTTACTTTTTCAGTCACCTTTTGACTTGACCCTGACCTATGAACTTTTTGACCCTCTGCAGACCTGTGCCTCGTCTCGGTCAGGATCCTAACACAGAGGTGGATTTGGAACTGGAGTTCAACGCGACCTCCACAGTACCTATCCCCAAGGGCAGTGACATTGTTGAAACATTGAAAGAGGCTGTGACCAATCCAAACTCTAACTTCAACTTATCTTTGGATCTGAACTCCATCACTGTGATAAGTAAGCAAACCCAATCAATAGGTGCTCCAAAAATATCCATTGACAAGTAATGTTCAGTTGTAGAACCTTTGAAATTAAATCACTTTGCGGAATTGATCAACCAATTGCGGCTACATCAGCAACATTTCACTGTCCTCCCTCCAACATCCCACATTATCAAGTTGTACACACTAGTACATCACCAGTACAGTTTAAGCACACGTTGCATTTGGAACACCTTTCAAATTCTAAAAGAGTGTAATGTTTTATTAATTTCAGATGCCCCTGCTACAACAACTGTTCCTGCTACAACTGCCATAACAACGGCACCTCCTTCAGTGGTGGAATTACAAGTCACCTTGCAGCAAGCTTTTGTACCAGAATTGACTGACCCTCAAAGCACAGAATTCAAAACACTATCAGTAACCATTACTACAATTGTAAGTCCTCGAAATCCAGATATGACCATTTATTTGTGTCTCTGTTGATGTGGTTATTGACTTTACCTAAGGTTCAAGTGACAATGACTTAGGCTTAATGATCGGTGAGCTACGGGAATAAGGGATTGTTAAAATATATAGGCCTAATAATGTTATATATATTATGTTTGTAAAATCCTTCATACTATTTGAAAGTCTATTAAAGTTGACTCTTCTCTCCCCTACTCCTTACAGTGTGACACAATCTTCCGACAAAGATATGGGCTTAGTTTCGTTCAGACGACTGTTACTCAATTCAGGTAATATTGTATTCTACTTTTAAACCATTTTCTTTCATTTAGACAATAATGTCTTTAGAAACTAAAAAAACCTTATTTTTAGCACAACTTTACTTTTTCAGTCACCTTTTGACTTGACCCTGACCTATGAACTTTTTGACCCTCTGCAGACCTGTGCCTCGTCTCGGTCAGGATCCTAACACAGAGGTGGATTTGGAACTGGAGTTCAACGCGACCTCCACAGTACCTATCCCCAAGGGCAGTGACATTGTTGAAACATTGAAAGAGGCTGTGACCAATCCAAACTCTAACTTCAACTTATCTTTGGATCTGAACTCCATCACTGTGATAAGTAAGCAAACCCAATCAATAGGTGCTCCAAAAATATCCATTGACAAGTAATGTTCAGTTGTAGAACCTTTGAAATTAAATCACTTTGCGGAATTGATCAACCAATTGCGGCTACATCAGCAACATTTCACTGTCCTCCCTCCAACATCCCACATTATCAAGTTGTACACACTAGTACATCACCAGTACAGTTTAAGCACACGTTGCATTTGGAACACCTTTCAAATTCTAAAAGAGTGTAATGTTTTATTAATTTCAGATGCCCCTGCTACAACAACTGTTCCTGCTACAACTGCCATAACAACGGCACCTCCTTCAGTGGTGGAATTACAAGTCACCTTGCAGCAAGCTTTTGTACCAGAATTGACTGACCCTCAAAGCACAGAATTCAAAACACTATCAGTAACCATTACTACAATTGTAAGTCCTCGAAATCCAGATATGACCATTTATTTGTGTCTCTGTTGATGTGGTTATTGACTTTACCTAAGGTTCAAGTGACAATGACTTAGGCTTAATGATCGGTGAGCTACAGGAATAAGGGATTGTTAAAATATATAGGCCTAATAATGTTATATATATTATGTTTGTAAAATCCTTCATACTATTTGAAAGTCTATTAAAGTTGACTCTTCTCTCCCCTACTCCTTACAGTGTGACACAATCTTCCGACAAAGATATGGCCTTAGTTTCGTTCAGACGACTGTTACTCAATTCAGGTAATATTGTATTCTACTTTTAAACCATTTTCTTTCATTTAGACAATAATGTCTTTAGAACCTAAAAAAAAATATTTTTAGCACAACTTTACTTTTTCCGTCACCTTTTGACTTGACCCTGACCTATGAACTTTTTGACCCTCTGCAGACCTGTGCCTCGTCTCGGTCAGGATCCTAACACAGAGGTGGATTTGGAACTGGAGTTCAACGCGACCTCCACAGTACCTATCCCCAAGGGCAGTGACATTGTTGAAACATTGAAAGAGGCTGTGACCAATCCAAACTCTAACTTCAACTTATCTTTGGATCTGAACTCCATCACTGTGATAAGTAAGCAAACCCAATCAATAGGTGCTCCAAAAATATCCATTGACAAGTAATGTTCAGTTGTAGAACCTTTGAAATTAAATCACTTTGCGGAATTGATCAACCAATTGCGGCTACATCAGCAACATTTCACTGTCCTCCCTCCAACATCCCACATTATCAAGTTGTACACACTAGTACATCACCAGTACAGTTTAAGCACACGTTGCATTTGGAACACCTTTCAAATTCTAAAAGAGTGTAATGTTTTATTAATTTCAGATGCCCCTGCTACAACAACTGTTCCTGCTACAACTGCCATAACAACGGCACCTCCTTCAGTGGTGGAATTACAAGTCACCTTGCAGCAAGCTTTTGTACCAGAATTGACTGACCCTCAAAGCACAGAATTCAAAACACTATCAGTAACCATTACTACAATTGTAAGTCCTCAAAATACAGATATGACCATTTATTTGTGTCTCTGTTGATGTGGTTATTGACTTTACCTAAGGTTCAAGTGACAATGACTTAGGCTTAATGATCGGTGAGCTACGGGAATAAGGGATTGTTAAAATATATAGGCCTAATAATGTTATATATATTATGTTTGTAAAATCCTTCATACTATTTGAAAGTCTATTAAAGTTGACTCTTCTCTCCCCTACTCCTTACAGTGTGACACAATCTTCCGACAAAGATATGGGCTTAGTTTCGTTCAGACGACTGTTACTCAATTCAGGTAATATTGTATTCTACTTTTAAACCATTTTCTTTCATTTAGACAATAATGTCTTTAGAAACTAAAAAACCTTATTTTTAGCACAACTTTACTTTTTCAGTCACCTTTTGACTTGACCCTGACCTATGAACTTTTTGACCCTCTGCAGACCTGTGCCTCGTCTCGGTCAGGATCCTAACACAGAGGTGGATTTGGAACTGGAGTTCAACGCGACCTCCACAGTACCTATCCCCAAGGGCAGTGACATTGTTGAAACATTGAAAGAGGCTGTGACCAATCCAAACTCTAACTTCAACTTATCTTTGGATCTGAACTCCATCACTGTGATAAGTAAGCAAACCCAATCAATAGGTGCTCCAAAAATATCCATTGACAAGTAATGTTCAGTTGTAGAACCTTTGAAATTAAATCACTTTGCGGAATTGATCAACCAATTGCGGCTACATCAGCAACATTTCACTGTCCTCCCTCCAACATCCCACATTATCAAGTTGTACACACTAGTACATCACCAGTACAGTTTAAGCACACGTTGCATTTGGAACACCTTTCAAATTCTAAAAGAGTGTAATGTTTTATTAATTTCAGATGCCCCTGCTACAACAACTGTTCCTGCTACAACTGCCATAACAACGGCACCTCCTTCAGTGGTGGAATTACAAGTCACCTTGCAGCAAGCTTTTGTACCAGAATTGACTGACCCTCAAAGCACAGAATTCAAAACACTATCAGTAACCATTACTACAATTGTAAGTCCTCGAAATCCAGATATGACCATTTATTTGTGTCTCTGTTGATGTGGTTATTGACTTTACCTAAGGTTCAAGTGACAATGACTTAGGCTTAATGATCGGTGAGCTACAGGAATAAGGGATTGTTAAAATATATAGGCCTAATAATGTTATATATATTATGTTTGTAAAATCCTTCATACTATTTGAAAGTCTATTAAAGTTGACTCTTCTCTCCCCTACTCCTTACAGTGTGACACAATCTTCCGACAAAGATATGGGCTTAGTTTCGTTCAGACGACTGTTACACAATTCAGGTAATATTGTATTCTACTTTTAAACCATTTTCTTTCATTTAGACAATAATGTCTTTAGAAACTAAAAAACCTTATTTTTAGCACAACTTTACTTTTTCAGTCACCTTTTGACTTGACCCTGACCTATGAACTTTTTGACCCTCTGCAGACCTGTGCCTCGTCTCGGTCAGGATCCTAACACAGAGGTGGATTTGGAACTGGAGTTCAACGCGACCTCCACAGTACCTATCCCCAAGGGCAGTGACATTGTTGAAACATTGAAAGAGGCTGTGACCAATCCAAACTCTAACTTCAACTTATCTTTGGATCTGAACTCCATCACTGTGATAAGTAAGCAAACCCAATCAATAGGTGCTCCAAAAATATCCATTGACAAGTAATGTTCAGTTGTAGAACCTTTGAAATTAAATCACTTTGCGGAATTGATCAACCAATTGCGGCTACATCAGCAACATTTCACTGTCCTCCCTCCAACATCCCACATTATCAAGTTGTACACACTAGTACATCACCAGTACAGTTTAAGCACACGTTGCATTTGGAACACCTTTCAAATTCTAAAAGAGTGTAATGTTTTATTAATTTCAGATGCCCCTGCTACAACAACTGTTCCTGCTACAACTGCCATAACAACGGCACCTCCTTCAGTGGTGGAATTACAAGTCACCTTGCAGCAAGCTTTTGTACCAGAATTGACTGACCCTCAAAGCACAGAATTCAAAACACTATCAGTAACCATTACTACAATTGTAAGTCCTCGAAATCCAGATATGACCATTTATTTGTGTCTCTGTTGATGTGGTTATTGACTTTACCTAAGGTTCAAGTGACAATGACTTAGGCTTAATGATCGGTGAGCTACGGGAATAAGGGATTGTTAAAATATATAAGCCTAATAATGTTATATATATTATGTTTGTAAAATCCTTCATACTATTTGAAAGTCTATTAAAGTTGACTCTTCTCTCCCCTACTCCTTACAGTGTGACACAATCTTCCGACAAAGATATGGGCTTAGTTTCGTTCAGACGACTGTTACTCAATTCAGGTAATATTGTATTCTACTTTTAAACCATTTTATTTCATTTAGACAATAATGTCTTTAGAACCTGAAAAACCTTATTTTTAGCACAACTTTACTTTTTCCGTCACCTTTTGACTTGACCCTGACCTATGAACTTTTTGACCCTCTGCAGACCTGTGCCTCGTCTCGGTCAGGATCCAAACACAGAGGTTGATTTGGAACTGGAGTTCAACGCGACCTCCACAGTACCTATCCCCAAGGGCAGTGACATTGTTGAAACATTGAAAGAGGCTGTGACCAATCCAAACTCTAACTTCAACTTATCTTTGGATCTGAACTCCATCACTGTGATAAGTAAGCAAACCCAATCAATAGGTGCTCCAAAAATATCCATTGACAAGTAATGTTCAGTTGTAGAACCTTTGAAATTAAATCACTTTGCGGAATTGATCAACCAATTGCGGCTACATCAGCAACATTTCACTGTCCTCCCTCCAACATCCCACATTATCAAGTTGTACACACTAGTACATCACCAGTACAGTTTAAGCACACGTTGCATTTGGAACACCTTTCAAATTCTAAAAGAGTGTAATGTTTTATTAATTTCAGATGCCCCTGCTACAACAACTGTTCCTGCTACAACAGCCATAACAACGGCAACTCCATCAGTAGTGGAATTACAAGTCACCTTGCAGCAAGCTTTTGTACCAGAATTGACTGACCCTCAAAGCACAGAATTCAAAACACTATCAGTAACCATTACTACAATTGTAAGTCCTCGAAATCCAGATATGACCATTTATTTGTGTCTCTGTTGATGTGGTTATTGACTTTACCTAAGGTTCAAGTGACAATGACTTAGGCTTAATGATCGGTGAGCTACGGGAATAAGGGATTGTTAAAATATATAGGCCTAATAATGTTATATATATTATGTTTGTAAAATCCTTCATACTATTTGAAAGTCTATTAAAGTTGACTCTTCTCTCCCCTACTCCTTACAGTGTGACACAATCTTCCGACAAAGATATGGGCTTAGTTTCGTTCAGACGACTGTTACTCAATTCAGGTAATATTGTATTCTACTTTTAAACCATTTTCTTTCATTTAGACAATAATGTCTTTAGAAACTAAAAAACCTTATTTTTAGCACAACTTTACTTTTTCAGTCACCTTTTGACTTGACCCTGACCTATGAACTTTTTGACCCTCTGCAGACCTGTGCCTCGTCTCGGTCAGGATCCTAACACAGAGGTGGATTTGGAACTGGAGTTCAACGCGACCTCCACAGTACCTATCCCCAAGGGCAGTGACATTGTTGAAACATTGAAAGAGGCTGTGACCAATCCAAACTCTAACTTCAACTTATCTTTGGATCTGAACTCCATCACTGTGATAAGTAAGCAAACCCAATCAATAGGTGCTCCAAAAATATCCATTGACAAGTAATGTTCAGTTGTAGAACCTTTGAAATTAAATCACTTTGCGGAATTGATCAACCAATTGCGGCTACATCAGCAACATTTCACTGTCCTCCCTCCAACATCCCACATTATCAAGTTGTACACACTAGTACATCACCAGTACAGTTTAAGCACACGTTGCATTTGGAACACCTTTCAAATTCTAAAAGAGTGTAATGTTTTATTAATTTCAGATGCCCCTGCTACAACAACTGTTCCTGCTACAACTGCCATAACAACGGCACCTCCTTCAGTGGTGGAATTACAAGTCACCTTGCAGCAAGCTTTTGTACCAGCCTTGACTGACCCTCAAAGCACAGAATTCAAAACACTATCAGTAACCATTACTACAATTGTAAGTCCTCGAAATCCAGATATGACCATTTATTTGTGTCTCTGTTGATGTGGTTATTGACTTTACCTAAGGTTCAAGTGACAATGACTTAGGCTTAATGATCGGTGAGCTACAGGAATAAGGGATTGTTAAAATATATAGGCCTAATAATGTTATATATATTATGTTTGTAAAATCCTTCATACTATTTGAAAGTCTATTAAAGTTGACTCTTCTCTCCCCTACTCCTTACAGTGTGACACAATCTTCCGACAAAGATATGGCCTTAGTTTCGTTCAGACGACTGTTACTCAATTCAGGTAATATTGTATTCTACTTTTAAACCATTTTCTTTCATTTAGACAATAATGTCTTTAGAACCTAAAAAAAAATATTTTTAGCACAACTTTACTTTTTCCGTCACCTTTTGACTTGACCCTGACCTATGAACTTTTTGACCCTCTGCAGACCTGTGCCTCGTCTCGGTCAGGATCCTAACACAGAGGTGGATTTGGAACTGGAGTTCAACGCGACCTCCACAGTACCTATCCCCAAGGGCAGTGACATTGTTGAAACATTGAAAGAGGCTGTGACCAATCCAAACTCTAACTTCAACTTATCTTTGGATCTGAACTCCATCACTGTGATAAGTAAGCAAACCCAATCAATAGGTGCTCCAAAAATATCCATTGACAAGTAATGTTCAGTTGTAGAACCTTTGAAATTAAATCACTTTGCGGAATTGATCAACCAATTGCGGCTACATCAGCAACATTTCACTGTCCTCCCTCCAACATCCCACATTATCAAGTTGTACACACTAGTACATCACCAGTACAGTTTAAGCACACGTTGCATTTGGAACACCTTTCAAATTCTAAAAGAGTGTAATGTTTTATTAATTTCAGATGCCCCTGCTACAACAACTGTTCCTGCTACAACTGCCATAACAACGGCACCTCCTTCAGTGGTGGAATTACAAGTCACCTTGCAGCAAGCTTTTGTACCAGAATTGACTGACCCTCAAAGCACAGAATTCAAAACACTATCAGTAACCATTACTACAATTGTAAGTCCTCGAAATCCAGATATGACCATTTATTTGTGTCTCTGTTGATGTGGTTATTGACTTTACCTAAGGTTCAAGTGACAATGACTTAGGCTTAATGATCGGTGAGCTACGGGAATAAGGGATTGTTAAAATATATAGGCCTAATAATGTTATATATATTATGTTTGTAAAATCCTTCATACTATTTGAAAGTCTATTAAAGTTGACTCTTCTCTCCCCTACTCCTTACAGTGTGACACAATCTTCCGACAAAGATATGGGCTTAGTTTCGTTCAGACGACTGTTACTCAATTCAGGTAATATTGTATTCTACTTTTAAACCATTTTCTTTCATTTAGACAATAATGTCTTTAGAACCTAAAAAAAAATATTTTTAGCACAACTTTACTTTTTCAGTCACCTTTTGACTTGACCCTGACCTATGAACTTTTTGACCCTCTGCAGACCTGTGCCTCGTCTCGGTCAGGATCCTAACACAGAGGTGGATTTGGAACTGGAGTTCAACGCGACCTCCACAGTACCTATCCCCAAGGGCAGTGACATTGTTGAAACATTGAAAGAGGCTGTGACCAATCCAAACTCTAACTTCAACTTATCTTTGGATCTGAACTCCATCACTGTGATAAGTAAGCAAACCCAATCAATAGGTGCTCCAAAAATATCCATTGACAAGTAATGTTCAGTTGTAGAACCTTTGAAATTAAATCACTTTGCGGAATTGATCAACCAATTGCGGCTACATCAGCAACATTTCACTGTCCTCCTCCAACATCCCACGTTATCAAGTTGTACACACTAGTACATCACCAGTACAGTTTAAGCACACGTTGCATTTGGAACACCTTTCAAATTCTAAAAGAGTGTAATGTTTTATTAATTTCAGATGCCCCTGCTACAACAACTGTTCCTGCTACAACTGCCATAACAACGGCAACTCCTTCAGTGGTGGAATTACAAGTCACCTTGCAGCAAGCTTTTGTACCAGCCTTGACTGACCCTCAAAACACAGAATTCAAAACACTATCAGTAACCATTACTACAATTGTAAGTCCTCGAAATCCAGATATGACCATTTATTTATGTCTCTGTTGATGTGGTTATTGACTTTACCTAAGGTTCAAGTGACAATGACTTAGGCTTAATGATCGATGAGCTACGGGAATAAGGGATTGTTAAAATATATAGGCCTAATAATGTTATATATATTATGTTTGTAAAATCCTTCATACTATTTGAAAGTCTATTAAAGTTGACTCTTCTCTCCCCTACTCCTTACAGTGTGACACAATCTTCCGACAAAGATATGGGCTTAGTTTCGTTCAGACGACTGTTACTCAATTCAGGTAATATTGTATTCTACTTTTAAACCATTTTCTTTCATTTAGACAATAATGTCTTTAGAACCTAAAAAACCTTATTTTTAGCACAACTTTACTTTTTCAGTCACCTTTTGACTTGACCCTGACCTATGAACTTTTTGACCCTCTGCAGACCTGTGCCTCGTCTCGGTCAGGATCCTAATACAGAGGTGGATTTGGAACTGGAGTTCAATGCGACCTCCACAGTACCTATCCCCAAGGGCAGTGACATTGTTGAAACATTGAAAGAGGCTGTGACAAATCCAAACTCTAACTTCAACTTATCTTTGGATCTGAACTCCATCACTGTGATAAGTAAGCAAACCCAATCAATAGGTGCTCCAAAAATATCCATTGACAAGTAATGTTCAGTTGTAGAACCTTTGAAATTAAATCACTTTGCGGAATTGATCAACTAATTGCGGCTACATCAGCAACATTTCACTGTCCTCCCTCCAACATCCCACGTTATCAAGTTGTACACACTAGTACATCACCAGTACAGTTTAAGCACACGTTGAATTTGGAACACCTTTCAAATTCTAAAAGAGTGTAATGTTTTATTAATTTCAGATGCCCCTGCTACAACAACTGTTCCTGCTACAACTGCCATAACAACGGCAACTCCTTCAGTGGTGGAATTACAAGTCACCTTGCAGCAAGCTTTTGTACCAGCCTTGACTGACCATCAAAGCACAGAATTCAAAACACTATCAGTAACCATTACTACAATTGTAAGTCCTCGAAATCCAGATATGACCATTTATTTGTGTCTCTGTTGATGTGGTTATTGACTTTACCTAAGGTTCAAGTGACAATGACTTAGGCTTAATGATCGATGAGCTACAGGAATAAGGGATTGTTAAAATATATAGGCCTAATAATGTTATATATATATTATGTTTGTAAAATCCTTCATACTATTTGAAAGTCTATTAAAGTTGACTCTTCTCTCCCCTACTCCTTACAGTGTGACACAATCTTCCGACAAAGATATGGGCTTAGTTTCGTTCAGACGACTGTTACTCAATTCAGGTAATATTGTATTCTACTTTTAAACCATTTTCTTTCATTTAGACAATAATGTCTTTAGAACCTAAAAAAACGTATTTTTAGCACAACTTTACTTTTTCAGTCACCTTTTGACTTGACCCTGACCTATGAACTTTTTGACCCTCTGCAGACCTGTGCCTCGTCTCGGTCAGGATCCTAACACAGAGGTGGATTTGGAACTGGAGTTCAACGCGACCTCCACAGTACCTATCCCCAAGGGCAGTGACATTGTTGAAACATTGAAAGAGGCTGTGACCAATCCAAACTCTAACTTCAACTTATCTTTGGATCTGAACTCCATCACTGTGATAAGTAAGCAAACCCAATCAATAGGTGCTCCAAAAATATCCATTGACAAGTAATGTTCAGTTGTAGAACCTTTGAAATTAAATCACTTTGCGGAATTGATCAACCAATTGCGGCTACATCAGCAACATTTCACTGTCCTCCCTCCAACATCCCACATTATCAAGTTGTACACACTAGTACATCACCAGAACAGTTTAAGCACACGTTGCATTTGGAACACCTTTCAAATTCTAAAAGAGTGTAATGTTTTATTAATTTCAGATGCCCCTGCTACAACAACTGTTCCTGCTACAACTGCCATAACAACGGCACCTCCTTCAGTGGTGGAATTACAAGTCACCTTGCAGCAAGCTTTTGTACCAGCCTTGACTGACCCTCAAAGCACAGAATTCAAAACACTATCAGTAACCATTACTACAATTGTAAGTCCTCGAAATCCAGATATGACCATTTATTTGTGTCTCTGTTGATGTGGTTATTGACTTTACCTAAGGTTCAAGTGACAATGACTTAGGCTTAATGATCGGTGAGCTACGGGAATAAGGGATTGTTAAAATATATAGGCCTAATAATGTTATATATATTATGTTTGTAAAATCCTTCATACTATTTGAAAGTCTATTGAAGTTGACTCTTCTCTCCCCTACTCCTTACAGTGTGACACAATCTTCCGACAAAGATATGGGCTTAGTTTCGTTCAGACGACTGTTACTCAATTCAGGTAATATTGTATTCTACTTTTAAACCATTTTCTTTCATTTAGACAATAATGTCTTTAGAAACTAAAAAACCTTATTTTTAGCACAACTTTACTTTTTCAGTCACCTTTTGACTTGACCCTGACCTATGAACTTTTTGACCCTCTGCAGACCTGTGCCTCGTCTCGGTCAGGATCCTAACACAGAGGTGGATTTGGAACTGGAGTTCAACGCGACCTCCACAGTACCTATCCCCAAGGGCAGTGACATTGTTGAAACATTGAAAGAGGCTGTGACCAATCCAAACTCTAACTTCAACTTATCTTTGGATTTGAACTCCATCACTGTGATAAGTAAGCAAACCCAATCAATAGGTGCTCCAAAAATATCCATTGACAAGTAATGTTCAGTTGTAGAACCTTTGAAATTAAATCACTTTGCGGAATTGATCAACCAATTGCGGCTACATCAGCAACATTTCACTGTCCTCCCTCCAACATCCCACATTATCAAGTTGTACACACTAGTACATCACCAGAACAGTTTAAGCACACGTTGCATTTGGAACACCTTTCAAATTCTAAAAGAGTGTAATGTTTTATTAATTTCAGATGCCCCTGTAACAACAACTGTTCCTGCTACAACTGCCATAACAACGGCACCTCCTTCAGTGGTGGAATTACAAGTCACCTTGCAGCAAGCTTTTGTACCAGCCTTGACTGACCATCAAAGCACAGAATTCAAAACACTATCAGTAACCATTACTACAATTGTAAGTCCTCGAAATCCAGATATGACCATTTATTTGTGTCTCTGTTGATGTGGTTATTGACTTTACCTAAGGTTCAAGTGACAATGACTTAGGCTTAATGATCGGTGAGCTACGGGAATAAGGGATTGTTAAAATATATAGGCCTAATAATGTTATATATATTATGTTTGTAAAATCCTTCATACTATTTGAAAGTCTATTAAAGTTGACTCTTCTCTCCCTACTCCTTACAGTGTGACACAATCTTCCGACAAAGATATGGGCTTAGTTTCGTTCAGACGACTGTTACTCAATTCAAGTAATATTGTATTCTACTTTTAAACCATTTTCTTTCATTTAGACAATAATGTCTTTAGAAACTAAAAAACCTTATTTTTAGCACAACTTTACTTTTTCAGTCACCTTTTGACTTGACCCTGACCTATGAACTTTTTGACCCTCTGCAGACCTGTGCCTCGTCTCGGTCAGGATCCTAACACAGAGGTGGATTTGGAACTGGAGTTCAACGCGACCTCCACAGTACCTATCCCCAAGGGCAGTGACATTGTTGAAACATTGAAAGAGGCTGTGACCAATCCAAACTCTAACTTCAACTTATCTTTGGATCTGAACTCCATCACTGTGATAAGTAAGCAAACCCAATCAATAGGTGCTCCAAAAATATCCATTGACAAGTAATGTTCAGTTGTAGAACCTTTGAAATTAAATCACTTTGCGGAATTGATCAACCAATTGTGGCTAAATCAGCAACATTTCACTGTCCTCCCTCCAACATCCCACATTATCAAGTTGTACACACTAGTACATCACCAGAACAGTTTAAGCACACGTTGCATTTGGAACACCTTTCAAATTCTAAAAGAGTGTAATGTTTTATTCATTTCAGATGCCCCTGCTACAACAACTGTTCCTGCTACAACTGCCATAACAACGGCACCTCCTTCAGTGGTGGAATTACAAGTCACCTTGCAGCAAGCTTTTGTACCAGCCTTGACTGACCATCAAAGCACAGAATTCAAAACACTATCAGTAACCATTACTACAATTGTAAGTCCTCGAAATCCAGATATGACCATTTATTTGTGTCTCTGTTGATGTGGTTATTGACTTTACCTAAGGTTCAAGTGACAATGACTTAGGCTTAATGATCGGTGAGCTACGGGAATAAGGGATTGTTAAAATATATAGGCCTAATAATGTTATATATATTATGTTTGTAAAATCCTTCATACTATTTGAAAGTCTATTAAAGTTGACTCTTCTCTCCCCTACTCCTTACAGTGTGACACAATCTTCCGACAAAGATATGGGCTTAGTTTCGTTCAGACGACTGTTACTCAATTCAGGTAATATTGTATTCTACTTTTAAACCATTTTCTTTCATTTAGACAATAATGTCTTTAGAAACTAAAAAACCTTATTTTTAGCACAACTTTACTTTTTCAGTCACCTTTTGACTTGACCCTGACCTATGAACTTTTTGACCCTCTGCAGACCTGTGCCTCGTCTCGGTCAGGATCCTAACACAGAGGTGGATTTGGAACTGGAGTTCAACGCGACCTCCACAGTACCTATCCCCAAGGGCAGTGACATTGTTGAAACATTGAAAGAGGCTGTGACCAATCCAAACTCTAACTTCAACTTATCTTTGGATCTGAACTCCATCACTGTGATAAGTAAGCAAACCCAATCAATAGGTGCTCCAAAAATATCCATTGACAAGTAATGTTCAGTTGTAGAACCTTTGAAATTAAATCACTTTGCGGAATTGATCAACCAATTGCGGCTACATCAGCAACATTTCACTGTCCTCCCTCCAACATCCCACATTATCAAGTTGTACACACTAGTACATCACCAGAACAGTTTAAGCACACGTTGCATTTGGAACACCTTTCAAATTCTAAAAGAGTGTAATGTTTTATTAATTTCAGATGCCCCTGCTACAACAACTGTTCCTGCTACAACTGCCATAACAACGGCACCTCCTTCAGTGGTGGAATTACAAGTCACCTTGCAGCAAGCTTTTGTACCAGCCTTGACTGACCCTCAAAGCACAGAATTCAAAACACTATCAGTAACCATTACTACAATTGTAAGTCCTCGAAATCCAGATATGACCATTTATTTGTGTCTCTGTTGATGTGGTTATTGACTTTACCTAAGGTTCAAGTGACAATGACTTAGGCTTAATGATCGGTGAGCTACGGGAATAAGGGATTGTTAAAATATATAGGCCTAATAATGTTATATATATTATGTTTGTAAAATCCTTCATACTATTTGAAAGTCTATTGAAGTTGACTCTTCTCTCCCCTACTCCTTACAGTGTGACACAATCTTCCGACAAAGATATGGGCTTAGTTTCGTTCAGACGACTGTTACTCAATTCAGGTAATATTGTATTCTACTTTTAAACCATTTTCTTTCATTTAGACAATAATGTCTTTAGAACCTAAAAAACCTTATTTTTAGCACAACTTTACTTTTTCAGTCACCTTTTGACTTGACCCTGACCTATGAACTTTTTGACCCTCTGCAGACCTGTGCCTCGTCTCGGTCAGGATCCTAACACAGAGGTGGATTTGGAACTGGAGTTCAACGCGACCTCCACAGTACCTATCCCCAAGGGCAGTGACATTGTTGAAACATTGAAAGAGGCTGTGACCAATCCAAACTCTAACTTCAACTTATCTTTGGATCTGAACTCCATCACTGTGATAAGTAAGCAAACCCAATCAATAGGTGCTCCAAAAATATCCATTGACAAGTAATGTTCAGTTGTAGAACCTTTGAAATTAAATCACTTTGCGGAATTGATCAACCAATTGCGGCTACATCAGCAACATTTCACTGTCCTCCCTCCAACATCCCACATTATCAAGTTGTACACACTAGTACATCACCAGAACAGTTTAAGCACACGTTGCATTTGGAACACCTTTCAAATTCTAAAAGAGTGTAATGTTTTATTAATTTCAGATGCCCCTGTAACAACAACTGTTCCTGCTACAACTGCCATAACAACGGCACCTCCTTCAGTGGTGGAATTACAAGTCACCTTGCAGCAAGCTTTTGTACCAGCCTTGACTGACCATCAAAGCACAGAATTCAAAACACTATCAGTAACCATTACTACAATTGTAAGTCCTCGAAATCCAGATATGACCATTTATTTGTGTCTCTGTTGATGTGGTTATTGACTTTACCTAAGGTTCAAGTGACAATGACTTAGGCTTAATGATCGGTGAGCTACGGGAATAAGGGATTGTTAAAATATATAGGCCTAATAATGTTATATATATTATGTTTGTAAAATCCTTCATACTATTTGAAAGTCTATTAAAGTTGACTCTTCTCTCCCCTACTCCTTACAGTGTGACACAATCTTCCGACAAAGATATGGGCTTAGTTTCGTTCAGACGACTGTTACTCAATTCAAGTAATATTGTATTCTACTTTTAAACCATTTTCTTTCATTTAGACAATAATGTCTTTAGAAACTAAAAAACCTTATTTTTAGCACAACTTTACTTTTTCAGTCACCTTTTGACTTGACCCTGACCTATGAACTTTTTGACCCTCTGCAGACCTGTGCCTCGTCTCGGTCAGGATCCTAACACAGAGGTGGATTTGGAACTGGAGTTCAACGCGACCTCCACAGTACCTATCCCCAAGGGCAGTGACATTGTTGAAACATTGAAAGAGGCTGTGACCAATCCAAACTCTAACTTCAACTTATCTTTGGATCTGAACTCCATCACTGTGATAAGTAAGCAAACCCAATCAATAGGTGCTCCAAAAATATCCATTGACAAGTAATGTTCAGTTGTAGAACCTTTGAAATTAAATCACTTTGCGGAATTGATCAACCAATTGTGGCTAAATCAGCAACATTTCACTGTCCTCCCTCCAACATCCCACATTATCAAGTTGTACACACTAGTACATCACCAGAACAGTTTAAGCACACGTTGCATTTGGAACACCTTTCAAATTCTAAAAGAGTGTAATGTTTTATTCATTTCAGATGCCCCTGCTACAACAACTGTTCCTGCTACAACTGCCATAACAACGGCACCTCCTTCAGTGGTGGAATTACAAGTCACCTTGCAGCAAGCTTTTGTACCAGCCTTGACTGACCATCAAAGCACAGAATTCAAAACACTATCAGTAACCATTACTACAATTGTAAGTCCTCGAAATCCAGATATGACCATTTATTTGTGTCTCTGTTGATGTGGTTATTGACTTTACCTAAGGTTCAAGTGACAATGACTTAGGCTTAATGATCGGTGAGCTACGGGAATAAGGGATTGTTAAAATATATAGGCCTAATAATGTTATATATATTATGTTTGTAAAATCCTTCATACTATTTGAAAGTCTATTAAAGTTGACTCTTCTCTCCCCTACTCCTTACAGTGTGACACAATCTTCCGACAAAGATATGGGCTTAGTTTCGTTCAGACGACTGTTACTCAATTCAAGTAATATTGTATTCTACTTTTAAACCATTTTCTTTCATTTAGACAATAATGTCTTTAGAAACTAAAAAACCTTATTTTTAGCACAACTTTACTTTTTCAGTCACCTTTTGACTTGACCCTGACCTATGAACTTTTTGACCCTCTGCAGACCTGTGCCTCGTCTCGGTCAGGATCCTAACACAGAGGTGGATTTGGAACTGGAGTTCAACGCGACCTCCACAGTACCTATCCCCAAGGGCAGTGACATTGTTGAAACATTGAAAGAGGCTGTGACCAATCCAAACTCTAACTTCAACTTATCTTTGGATCTGAACTCCATCACTGTGATAAGTAAGCAAACCCAATCAATAGGTGCTCCAAAAATATCCATTGACAAGTAATGTTCAGTTGTAGAACCTTTGAAATTAAATCACTTTGCGGAATTGATCAACCAATTGTGGCTAAATCAGCAACATTTCACTGTCCTCCCTCCAACATCCCACATTATCAAGTTGTACACACTAGTACATCACCAGAACAGTTTAAGCACACGTTGCATT
This sequence comes from Oncorhynchus masou masou, assembly GCF_036934945.1. NCBI lineage: Eukaryota > Metazoa > Chordata > Actinopteri > Salmoniformes > Salmonidae > Oncorhynchus > Oncorhynchus masou. The sequence goes on from NW_027001954.1 coordinate 153,179, forward strand.
TGGAACACCTTTCAAATTCTAAAAGAGTGTAATGTTTTATTCATTTCAGATGCCCCTGCTACAACAACTGTTCCTGCTACAACTGCCATAACAACGGCACCTCCTTCAGTGGTGGAATTACAAGTCACCTTGCAGCAAGCTTTTGTACCAGCCTTGACTGACCATCAAAGCACAGAATTCAAAACACTATCAGTAACCATTACTACAATTGTAAGTCCTCGAAATCCAGATATGACCATTTATTTGTGTCTCTGTTGATGTGGTTATTGACTTTACCTAAGGTTCAAGTGACAATGACTTAGGCTTAATGATCGGTGAGCTACGGGAATAAGGGATTGTTAAAATATATAGGCCTAATAATGTTATATATATTATGTTTGTAAAATCCTTCATACTATTTGAAAGTCTATTAAAGTTGACTCTTCTCTCCCCTACTCCTTACAGTGTGACACAATCTTCCGACAAAGATATGGGCTTAGTTTCGTTCAGACGACTGTTACTCAATTCAGGTAATATTGTATTCTACTTTTAAACCATTTTCTTTCATTTAGACAATAATGTCTTTAGAAACTAAAAAACCTTATTTTTAGCACAACTTTACTTTTTCAGTCACCTTTTGACTTGACCCTGACCTATGAACTTTTTGACCCTCTGCAGACCTGTGCCTCGTCTCGGTCAGGATCCTAACACAGAGGTGGATTTGGAACTGGAGTTCAACGCGACCTCCACAGTACCTATCCCCAAGGGCAGTGACATTGTTGAAACATTGAAAGAGGCTGTGACCAATCCAAACTCTAACTTCAACTTATCTTTGGATCTGAACTCCATCACTGTGATAAGTAAGCAAACCCAATCAATAGGTGCTCCAAAATATCCATTGACAAGTAATGTTCAGTTGTAGAACCTTTGAAATTAAATCACTTTGCGGAATTGATCAACCAATTGCGGCTACATCAGCAACATTTCACTGTCCTCCCTCCAACATCCCACATTATCAAGTTGTACACACTAGTACATCACCAGAACAGTTTAAGCACACGTTGCATTTGGAACACCTTTCAAATTCTAAAAGAGTGTAATGTTTTATTAATTTCAGATGCCCCTGCTACAACAACTGTTCCTGCTACAACTGCCATAACAACGGCACCTCCTTCAGTGGTGGAATTACAAGTCACCTTGCAGCAAGCTTTTGTACCAGCCTTGACTGACCATCAAAGCACAGAATTCAAAACACTATCAGTAACCATTACTACAATTGTAAGTCCTCGAAATCCAGATATGACCATTTATTTGTGTCTCTGTTGATGTGGTTATTGACTTTACCTAAGGTTCAAGTGACAATGACTTAGGCTTAATGATCGGTGAGCTACGGGAATAAGGGATTGTTAAAATATATAGGCCTAATAATGTTATATATATTATGTTTGTAAAATCCTTCATACTATTTGAAAGTCTATTAAAGTTGACTCTTCTCTCCCCTACTCCTTACAGTGTGACACAATCTTCCGACAAAGATATGGGCTTAGTTTCGTTCAGACGACTGTTACTCAATTCAGGTAATATTGTATTCTACTTTTAAACCATTTTCTTTCATTTAGACAATAATGTCTTTAGAACCTAAAAAACCTTATTTTTAGCACAACTTTACTTTTTCAGTCACCTTTTGACTTGACCCTGACCTATGAACTTTTTGACCCTCTGCAGACCTGTGCCTCGTCTCGGTCAGGATCCTAACACAGAGGTGGATTTGGAACTGGAGTTCAACGCGACCTCCACAGTACCTATCCCCAAGGGCAGTGACATTGTTGAAACATTGAAAGAGGCTGTGACCAATCCAAACTCTAACTTCAACTTATCTTTGGATCTGAACTCCATCACTGTGATAAGTAAGCAAACCCAATCAATAGGTGCTCCAAAAATATCCATTGACAAGTAATGTTCAGTTGTAGAACCTTTGAAATTAAATCACTTTGCGGAATTGATCAACCAATTGCGGCTACATCAGCAACATTTCACTGTCCTCCCTCCAACATCCCACATTATCAAGTTGTACACACTAGTACATCACCAGAACAGTTTAAGCACACGTTGCATTTGGAACACCTTTCAAATTCTAAAAGAGTGTAATGTTTTATTAATTTCAGATGCCCCTGCTACAACAACTGTTCCTGCTACAACTGCCATAACAACGGCACCTCCTTCAGTGGTGGAATTACAAGTCACCTTGCAGCAAGCTTTTGTACCAGCCTTGACTGACCATCAAAGCACAGAATTCAAAACACTATCAGTAACCATTACTACAATTGTAAGTCCTCGAAATCCAGATATGACCATTTATTTGTGTCTCTGTTGATGTGGTTATTGACTTTACCTAAGGTTCAAGTGACAATGACTTAGGCTTAATGATCGGTGAGCTACGGGAATAAGGGATTGTTAAAATATATAGGCCTAATAATGTTATATATATTATGTTTGTAAAATCCTTCATACTATTTGAAAGTCTATTAAAGTTGACTCTTCTCTCCCCTACTCCTTACAGTGTGACACAATCTTCCGACAAAGATATGGGCTTAGTTTCGTTCAGACGACTGTTACTCAATTCAGGTAATATTGTATTCTACTTTTAAACCATTTTCTTTCATTTAGACAATAATGTCTTTAGAAACTAAAAAACCTTATTTTTAGCACAACTTTACTTTTTCAGTCACCTTTTGACTTGACCCTGACCTATGAACTTTTTGACCCTCTGCAGACCTGTGCCTCGTCTCGGTCAGGATCCTAACACAGAGGTGGATTTGGAACTGGAGTTCAACGCGACCTCCACAGTACCTATCCCCAAGGGCAGTGACATTGTTGAAACATTGAAAGAGGCTGTGACCAATCCAAACTCTAACTTCAACTTATCTTTGGATCTGAACTCCATCACTGTGATAAGTAAGCAAACCCAATCAATAGGTGCTCCAAAAATATCCATTGACAAGTAATGTTCAGTTGTAGAACCTTTGAAATTAAATCACTTTGCGGAATTGATCAACCAATTGCGGCTACATCAGCAACATTTCACTGTCCTCCCTCCAACATCCCACATTATCAAGTTGTACACACTAGTACATCACCAGAACAGTTTAAGCACACGTTGCATTTGGAACACCTTTCAAATTCTAAAAGAGTGTAATGTTTTATTAATTTCAGATGCCCCTGCTACAACAACTGTTCCTGCTACAACTGCCATAACAACGGCACCTCCTTCAGTGGTGGAATTACAAGTCACCTTGCAGCAAGCTTTTGTACCAGCCTTGACTGACCATCAAAGCACAGAATTCAAAACACTATCAGTAACCATTACTACAATTGTAAGTCCTCGAAATCCAGATATGACCATTTATTTGTGTCTCTGTTGATGTGGTTATTGACTTTACCTAAGGTTCAAGTGACAATGACTTAGGCTTAATGATCGGTGAGCTACGGGAATAAGGGATTGTTAAAATATATAGGCCTAATAATGTTATATATATTATGTTTGTAAAATCCTTCATACTATTTGAAAGTCTATTAAAGTTGACTCTTCTCTCCCCTACTCCTTACAGTGTGACACAATCTTCCGACAAAGATATGGGCTTAGTTTCGTTCAGACGACTGTTACTCAATTCAGGTAATATTGTATTCTACTTTTAAACCATTTTCTTTAATTTAGACAATAATGTCTTTAGAAACTAAAAAACCTTATTTTTAGCACAACTTTACTTTTTCAGTCACCTTTTGACTTGACCCTGACCTATGAACTTTTTGACCCTCTGCAGACCTGTGCCTCGTCTCGGTCAGGATCCTAACACAGAGGTGGATTTGGAACTGGAGTTCAACGCGACCTCCACAGTACCTATCCCCAATGGCAGTGACATTGTTGAAACATTGAAAGAGGCTGTGACCAATCCAAACTCTAACTTCAACTTATCTTTGGATCTGAACTCCATCACTGTGATAAGTAAGCAAACCCAATCAATAGGTGCTCGAAAAATATCCATTGACAAGTAATGTTCAGTTGTAGAACATTTGAAATTAAATCACTTTGCGGAATTGATCAACCAATTGCGGCTACATCAGCAACATTTCACTGTCCTCCCTCCAACATCCCACATTATCAAGTTGTACACACTAGTACATCACCAGAACAGTTTAAGCACACGTTGCATTTGGAACACCTTTCAAATTCTAAAAGAGTGTAATGTTTTATTCATTTCAGATGCCCCTGCTACAACAACTGTTCCTGCTACAACTGCCATAACAACGGCACCTCCTTCAGTGGTGGAATTACAAGTCACCTTGCAGCAAGCTTTTGTACCAGCCTTGACTGACCATCAAAGCACAGAATTCAAAACACTATCAGTAACCATTACTACAATTGTAAGTCCTCGAAATCCAGATATGACCATTTATTTGTGTCTCTGTTGATGTGGTTATTGACTTTACCTAAGGTTCAAGTGACAATGACTTAGGCTTAATGATCGGTGAGCTACGGGAATAAGGGATTGTTAAAATATATAGGCCTAATAATGTTATATATATTATGTTTGTAAAATCCTTCATACTATTTGAAAGTCTATTAAAGTTGACTCTTCTCTCCCCTACTCCTTACAGTGTGACACAATCTTCCGACAAAGATATGGGCTTAGTTTCGTTCAGACGACTGTTACTCAATTCAGGTAATATTGTATTCTACTTTTAAACCATTTTCTTTCATTTAGACAATAATGTCTTTAGAACCTAAAAAACCTTATTTTTAGCACAACTTTACTTTTTCAGTCACCTTTTGACTTGACCCTGACCTATGAACTTTTTGACCCTCTGCAGACCTGTGCCTCGTCTCGGTCAGGATCCTAACACAGAGGTGGATTTGGAACTGGAGTTCAACGCGACCTCCACAGTACCTATCCCCAAGGGCAGTGACATTGTTGAAACATTGAAAGAGGCTGTGACCAATCCAAACTCTAACTTCAACTTATCTTTGGATCTGAACTCCATCACTGTGATAAGTAAGCAAACCCAATCAATAGGTGCTCCAAAAATATCCATTGACAAGTAATGTTCAGTTGTAGAACCTTTGAAATTAAATCACTTTGCGGAATTGATCAACCAATTGCGGCTACATCAGCAACATTTCACTGTCCTCCCTCCAACATCCCACATTATCAAGTTGTACACACTAGTACATCACCAGAACAGTTTAAGCACACGTTGCATTTGGAACACCTTTCAAATTCTAAAAGAGTGTAATGTTTTATTAATTTCAGATGCCCCTGCTACAACAACTGTTCCTGCTACAACTGCCATAACAACGGCACCTCCTTCAGTGGTGGAATTACAAGTCACCTTGCAGCAAGCTTTTGTACCAGCCTTGACTGACCATCAAAGCACAGAATTCAAAACACTATCAGTAACCATTACTACAATTGTAAGTCCTCGAAATCCAGATATGACCATTTATTTGTGTCTCTGTTGATGTGGTTATTGACTTTACCTAAGGTTCAAGTGACAATGACTTAGGCTTAATGATCGGTGAGCTACGGGAATAAGGGATTGTTAAAATATATAGGCCTAATAATGTTATATATATTATGTTTGTAAAATCCTTCATACTATTTGAAAGTCTATTAAAGTTGACTCTTCTCTCCCCTACTCCTTACAGTGTGACACAATCTTCCGACAAAGATATGGGCTTAGTTTCGTTCAGACGACTGTTACTCAATTCAGGTAATATTGTATTCTACTTTTAAACCATTTTCTTTCATTTAGACAATAATGTCTTTAGAAACTAAAAAACCTTATTTTTAGCACAACTTTACTTTTTCAGTCACCTTTTGACTTGACCCTGACCTATGAACTTTTTGACCCTCTGCAGACCTGTGCCTCGTCTCGGTCAGGATCCTAACACAGAGGTGGATTTGGAACTGGAGTTCAACGCGACCTCCACAGTACCTATCCCCAAGGGCAGTGACATTGTTGAAACATTGAAAGAGGCTGTGACCAATCCAAACTCTAACTTCAACTTATCTTTGGATCTGAACTCCATCACTGTGATAAGTAAGCAAACCCAATCAATAGGTGCTCCAAAAATATCCATTGACAAGTAATGTTCAGTTGTAGAACCTTTGAAATTAAATCACTTTGCGGAATTGATCAACCAATTGCGGCTACATCAGCAACATTTCACTGTCCTCCCTCCAACATCCCACATTATCAAGTTGTACACACTAGTACATCACCAGAACAGTTTAAGCACACGTTGCATTTGGAACACCTTTCAAATTCTAAAAGAGTGTAATGTTTTATTAATTTCAGATGCCCCTGCTACAACAACTGTTCCTGCTACAACTGCCATAACAACGGCACCTCCTTCAGTGGTGGAATTACAAGTCACCTTGCAGCAAGCTTTTGTACCAGCCTTGACTGACCATCAAAGCACAGAATTCAAAACACTATCAGTAACCATTACTACAATTGTAAGTCCTCGAAATCCAGATATGACCATTTATTTGTGTCTCTGTTGATGTGGTTATTGACTTTACCTAAGGTTCAAGTGACAATGACTTAGGCTTAATGATCGGTGAGCTACGGGAATAAGGGATTGTTAAAATATATAGGCCTAATAATGTTATATATATTATGTTTGTAAAATCCTTCATACTATTTGAAAGTCTATTAAAGTTGACTCTTCTCTCCCCTACTCCTTACAGTGTGACACAATCTTCCGACAAAGATATGGGCTTAGTTTCGTTCAGACGACTGTTACTCAATTCAGGTAATATTGTATTCTACTTTTAAACCATTTTCTTTCATTTAGACAATAATGTCTTTAGAAACTAAAAAACCTTATTTTTAGCACAACTTTACTTTTTCAGTCACCTTTTGACTTGACCCTGACCTATGAACTTTTTGACCCTCTGCAGACCTGTGCCTCGTCTCGGTCAGGATCCTAACACAGAGGTGGATTTGGAACTGGAGTTCAACGCGACCTCCACAGTACCTATCCCCAAGGGCAGTGACATTGTTGAAACATTGAAAGAGGCTGTGACCAATCCAAACTCTAACTTCAACTTATCTTTGGATCTGAACTCCATCACTGTGATAAGTAAGCAAACCCAATCAATAGGTGCTCCAAAAATATCCATTGACAAGTAATGTTCAGTTGTAGAACCTTTGAAATTAAATCACTTTGCGGAATTGATCAACCAATTGCGGCTACATCAGCAACATTTCACTGTCCTCCCTCCAACATCCCACATTATCAAGTTGTACACACTAGTACATCACCAGAACAGTTTAAGCACACGTTGCATTTGGAACACCTTTCAAATTCTAAAAGAGTGTAATGTTTTATTAATTTCAGATGCCCCTGCTACAACAACTGTTCCTGCTACAACTGCCATAACAACGGCACCTCCTTCAGTGGTGGAATTACAAGTCACCTTGCAGCAAGCTTTTGTACCAGCCTTGACTGACCATCAAAGCACAGAATTCAAAACACTATCAGTAACCATTACTACAATTGTAAGTCCTCGAAATCCAGATATGACCATTTATTTGTGTCTCTGTTGATGTGGTTATTGACTTTACCTAAGGTTCAAGTGACAATGACTTAGGCTTAATGATCGGTGAGCTACGGGAATAAGGGATTGTTAAAATATATAGGCCTAATAATGTTATATATATTATGTTTGTAAAATCCTTCATACTATTTGAAAGTCTATTAAAGTTGACTCTTCTCTCCCCTACTCCTTACAGTGTGACACAATCTTCCGACAAAGATATGGGCTTAGTTTCGTTCAGACGACTGTTACTCAATTCAGGTAATATTGTATTCTACTTTTAAACCATTTTCTTTCATTTAGACAATAATGTCTTTAGAAACTAAAAAACCTTATTTTTAGCACAACTTTACTTTTTCAGTCACCTTTTGACTTGACCCTGACCTATGAACTTTTTGACCCTCTGCAGACCTGTGCCTCGTCTCGGTCAGGATCCTAACACAGAGGTGGATTTGGAACTGGAGTTCAACGCGACCTCCACAGTACCTATCCCCAAGGGCAGTGACATTGTTGAAACATTGAAAGAGGCTGTGACCAATCCAAACTCTAACTTCAACTTATCTTTGGATCTGAACTCCATCACTGTGATAAGTAAGCAAACCCAATCAATAGGTGCTCCAAAAATATCCATTGACAAGTAATGTTCAGTTGTAGAACCTTTGAAATTAAATCACTTTGCGGAATTGATCAACCAATTGCGGCTACATCAGCAACATTTCACTGTCCTCCCTCCAACATCCCACATTATCAAGTTGTACACACTAGTACATCACCAGAACAGTTTAAGCACACGTTGCATTTGGAACACCTTTCAAATTCTAAAAGAGTGTAATGTTTTATTAATTTCAGATGCCCCTGCTACAACAACTGTTCCTGCTACAACTGCCATAACAACGGCACCTCCTTCAGTGGTGGAATTACAAGTCACCTTGCAGCAAGCTTTTGTACCAGCCTTGACTGACCATCAAAGCACAGAATTCAAAACACTATCAGTAACCATTACTACAATTGTAAGTCCTCGAAATCCAGATATGACCATTTATTTGTGTCTCTGTTGATGTGGTTATTGACTTTACCTAAGGTTCAAGTGACAATGACTTAGGCTTAATGATCGGTGAGCTACGGGAATAAGGGATTGTTAAAATATATAGGCCTAATAATGTTATATATATTATGTTTGTAAAATCCTTCATACTATTTGAAAGTCTATTAAAGTTGACTCTTCTCTCCCCTACTCCTTACAGTGTGACACAATCTTCCGACAAAGATATGGGCTTAGTTTCGTTCAGACGACTGTTACTCAATTCAGGTAATATTGTATTCTACTTTTAAACCATTTTCTTTCATTTAGACAATAATGTCTTTAGAAACTAAAAAACCTTATTTTTAGCACAACTTTACTTTTTCAGTCACCTTTTGACTTGACCCTGACCTATGAACTTTTTGACCCTCTGCAGACCTGTGCCTCGTCTCGGTCAGGATCCTAACACAGAGGTGGATTTGGAACTGGAGTTCAACGCGACCTCCACAGTACCTATCCCCAAGGGCAGTGACATTGTTGAAACATTGAAAGAGGCTGTGACCAATCCAAACTCTAACTTCAACTTATCTTTGGATCTGAACTCCATCACTGTGATAAGTAAGCAAACCCAATCAATAGGTGCTCCAAAAATATCCATTGACAAGTAATGTTCAGTTGTAGAACCTTTGAAATTAAATCACTTTGCGGAATTGATCAACCAATTGCGGCTACATCAGCAACATTTCACTGTCCTCCCTCCAACATCCCACATTATCAAGTTGTACACACTAGTACATCACCAGAACAGTTTAAGCACACGTTGCATTTGGAACACCTTTCAAATTCTAAAAGAGTGTAATGTTTTATTAATTTCAGATGCCCCTGCTACAACAACTGTTCCTGCTACAACTGCCATAACAACGGCACCTCCTTCAGTGGTGGAATTACAAGTCACCTTGCAGCAAGCTTTTGTACCAGCCTTGACTGACCATCAAAGCACAGAATTCAAAACACTATCAGTAACCATTACTACAATTGTAAGTCCTCGAAATCCAGATATGACCATTTATTTGTGTCTCTGTTGATGTGGTTATTGACTTTACCTAAGGTTCAAGTGACAATGACTTAGGCTTAATGATCGGTGAGCTACGGGAATAAGGGATTGTTAAAATATATAGGCCTAATAATGTTATATATATTATGTTTGTAAAATCCTTCATACTATTTGAAAGTCTATTAAAGTTGACTCTTCTCTCCCCTACTCCTTACAGTGTGACACAATCTTCCGACAAAGATATGGGCTTAGTTTCGTTCAGACGACTGTTACTCAATTCAGGTAATATTGTATTCTACTTTTAAACCATTTTCTTTCATTTAGACAATAATGTCTTTAGAAACTAAAAAACCTTATTTTTAGCACAACTTTACTTTTTCAGTCACCTTTTGACTTGACCCTGACCTATGAACTTTTTGACCCTCTGCAGACCTGTGCCTCGTCTCGGTCAGGATCCTAACACAGAGGTGGATTTGGAACTGGAGTTCAACGCGACCTCCACAGTACCTATCCCCAAGGGCAGTGACATTGTTGAAACATTGAAAGAGGCTGTGACCAATCCAAACTCTAACTTCAACTTATCTTTGGATCTGAACTCCATCACTGTGATAAGTAAGCAAACCCAATCAATAGGTGCTCCAAAAATATCCATTGACAAGTAATGTTCAGTTGTAGAACCTTTGAAATTAAATCACTTTGCGGAATTGATCAACCAATTGCGGCTACATCAGCAACATTTCACTGTCCTCCCTCCAACATCCCACATTATCAAGTTGTACACACTAGTACATCACCAGAACAGTTTAAGCACACGTTGCATTTGGAACACCTTTCAAATTCTAAAAGAGTGTAATGTTTTATTAATTTCAGATGCCCCTGCTACAACAACTGTTCCTGCTACAACTGCCATAACAACGGCACCTCCTTCAGTGGTGGAATTACAAGTCACCTTGCAGCAAGCTTTTGTACCAGCCTTGACTGACCATCAAAGCACAGAATTCAAAACACTATCAGTAACCATTACTACAATTGTAAGTCCTCGAAATCCAGATATGACCATTTATTTGTGTCTCTGTTGATGTGGTTATTGACTTTACCTAAGGTTCAAGTGACAATGACTTAGGCTTAATGATCGGTGAGCTACGGGAATAAGGGATTGTTAAAATATATAGGCCTAATAATGTTATATATATTATGTTTGTAAAATCCTTCATACTATTTGAAAGTCTATTAAAGTTGACTCTTCTCTCCCCTACTCCTTACAGTGTGACACAATCTTCCGACAAAGATATGGGCTTAGTTTCGTTCAGACGACTGTTACTCAATTCAGGTAATATTGTATTCTACTTTTAAACCATTTTCTTTCATTTAGACAATAATGTCTTTAGAAACTAAAAAACCTTATTTTTAGCACAACTTTACTTTTTCAGTCACCTTTTGACTTGACCCTGACCTATGAACTTTTTGACCCTCTGCAGACCTGTGCCTCGTCTCGGTCAGGATCCTAACACAGAGGTGGATTTGGAACTGGAGTTCAACGCGACCTCCACAGTACCTATCCCCAAGGGCAGTGACATTGTTGAAACATTGAAAGAGGCTGTGACCAATCCAAACTCTAACTTCAACTTATCTTTGGATCTGAACTCCATCACTGTGATAAGTAAGCAAACCCAATCAATAGGTGCTCCAAAATATCCATTGACAAGTAATGTTCAGTTGTAGAACCTTTGAAATTAAATCACTTTGCGGAATTGATCAACCAATTGCGGCTACATCAGCAACATTTCACTGTCCTCCCTCCAACATCCCACATTATCAAGTTGTACACACTAGTACATCACCAGAACAGTTTAAGCACACGTTGCATTTGGAACACCTTTCAAATTCTAAAAGAGTGTAATGTTTTATTAATTTCAGATGCCCCTGCTACAACAACTGTTCCTGCTACAACTGCCATAACAACGGCACCTCCTTCAGTGGTGGAATTACAAGTCACCTTGCAGCAAGCTTTTGTACCAGCCTTGACTGACCATCAAAGCACAGAATTCAAAACACTATCAGTAACCATTACTACAATTGTAAGTCCTCGAAATCCAGATATGACCATTTATTTGTGTCTCTGTTGATGTGGTTATTGACTTTACCTAAGGTTCAAGTGACAATGACTTAGGCTTAATGATCGGTGAGCTACGGGAATAAGGGATTGTTAAAATATATAGGCCTAATAATGTTATATATATTATGTTTGTAAAATCCTTCATACTATTTGAAAGTCTATTAAAGTTGACTCTTCTCTCCCCTACTCCTTACAGTGTGACACAATCTTCCGACAAAGATATGGGCTTAGTTTCGTTCAGACGACTGTTACTCAATTCAGGTAATATTGTATTCTACTTTTAAACCATTTTCTTTCATTTAGACAATAATGTCTTTAGAAACTAAAAACCTTATTTTTAGCACAACTTTACTTTTTCAGTCACCTTTTGACTTGACCCTGACCTATGAACTTTTTGACCCTCTGCAGACCTGTGCCTCGTCTCGGTCAGGATCCTAACACAGAGGTGGATTTGGAACTGGAGTTCAACGCGACCTCCACAGTACCTATCCCCAAGGGCAGTGACATTGTTGAAACATTGAAAGAGGCTGTGACCAATCCAAACTCTAACTTCAACTTATCTTTGGATCTGAACTCCATCACTGTGATAAGTAAGCAAACCCAATCAATAGGTGCTCCAAAAATATCCATTGACAAGTAATGTTCAGTTGTAGAACCTTTGAAATTAAATCACTTTGCGGAATTGATCAACCAATTGCGGCTACATCAGCAACATTTCACTGTCCTCCCTCCAACATCCCACATTATCAAGTTGTACACACTAGTACATCACCAGAACAGTTTAAGCACACGTTGCATTTGGAACACCTTTCAAATTCTAAAAGAGTGTAATGTTTTATTAATTTCAGATGCCCCTGCTACAACAACTGTTCCTGCTACAACTGCCATAACAACGGCACCTCCTTCAGTGGTGGAATTACAAGTCACCTTGCAGCAAGCTTTTGTACCAGCCTTGACTGACCATCAAAGCACAGAATTCAAAACACTATCAGTAACCATTACTACAATTGTAAGTCCTCGAAATCCAGATATGACCATTTATTTGTGTCTCTGTTGATGTGGTTATTGACTTTACCTAAGGTTCAAGTGACAATGACTTAGGCTTAATGATCGGTGAGCTACGGGAATAAGGGATTGTTAAAATATATAGGCCTAATAATGTTATATATATTATGTTTGTAAAATCCTTCATACTATTTGAAAGTCTATTAAAGTTGACTCTTCTCTCCCCTACTCCTTACAGTGTGACACAATCTTCCGACAAAGATATGGGCTTAGTTTCGTTCAGACGACTGTTACTCAATTCAGGTAATATTGTATTCTACTTTTAAACCATTTTCTTTCATTTAGACAATAATGTCTTTAGAAACTAAAAAACCTTATTTTTAGCACAACTTTACTTTTTCAGTCACCTTTTGACTTGACCCTGACCTATGAACTTTTTGACCCTCTGCAGACCTGTGCCTCGTCTCGGTCAGGATCCTAACACAGAGGTGGATTTGGAACTGGAGTTCAACGCGACCTCCACAGTACCTATCCCCAAGGGCAGTGACATTGTTGAAACATTGAAAGAGGCTGTGACCAATCCAAACTCTAACTTCAACTTATCTTTGGATCTGAACTCCATCACTGTGATAAGTAAGCAAACCCAATCAATAGGTGCTCCAAAAATATCCATTGACAAGTAATGTTCAGTTGTAGAACCTTTGAAATTAAATCACTTTGCGGAATTGATCAACCAATTGCGGCTACATCAGCAACATTTCACTGTCCTCCCTCCAACATCCCACATTATCAAGTTGTACACACTAGTACATCACCAGAACAGTTTAAGCACACGTTGCATTTGGAACACCTTTCAAATTCTAAAAGAGTGTAATGTTTTATTAATTTCAGATGCCCCTGCTACAACAACTGTTCCTGCTACAACTGCCATAACAACGGCACCTCCTTCAGTGGTGGAATTACAAGTCACCTTGCAGCAAGCTTTTGTACCAGCCTTGACTGACCATCAAAGCACAGAATTCAAAACACTATCAGTAACCATTACTACAATTGTAAGTCCTCGAAATCCAGATATGACCATTTATTTGTGTCTCTGTTGATGTGGTTATTGACTTTACCTAAGGTTCAAGTGACAATGACTTAGGCTTAATGATCGGTGAGCTACGGGAATAAGGGATTGTTAAAATATATAGGCCTAATAATGTTATATATATTATGTTTGTAAAATCCTTCATACTATTTGAAAGTCTATTAAAGTTGACTCTTCTCTCCCCTACTCCTTACAGTGTGACACAATCTTCCGACAAAGATATGGGCTTAGTTTCGTTCAGACGACTGTTACTCAATTCAGGTAATATTGTATTCTACTTTTAAACCATTTTCTTTCATTTAGACAATAATGTCTTTAGAAACTAAAAAACCTTATTTTTAGCACAACTTTACTTTTTCAGTCACCTTTTGACTTGACCCTGACCTATGAACTTTTTGACCCTCTGCAGACCTGTGCCTCGTCTCGGTCAGGATCCTAACACAGAGGTGGATTTGGAACTGGAGTTCAACGCGACCTCCACAGTACCTATCCCCAAGGGCAGTGACATTGTTGAAACATTGAAAGAGGCTGTGACCAATCCAAACTCTAACTTCAACTTATCTTTGGATCTGAACTCCATCACTGTGATAAGTAAGCAAACCCAATCAATAGGTGCTCCAAAAATATCCATTGACAAGTAATGTTCAGTTGTAGAACCTTTGAAATTAAATCACTTTTGCGGAATTGATCAACCAATTGCGGCTACATCAGCAACATTTCACTGTCCTCCCTCCAACATCCCACATTATCAAGTTGTACACACTAGTACATCACCAGAACAGTTTAAGCACACGTTGCATTTGGAACACCTTTCAAATTCTAAAAGAGTGTAATGTTTTATTAATTTCAGATGCCCCTGCTACAACAACTGTTCCTGCTACAACTGCCATAACAACGGCACCTCCTTCAGTGGTGGAATTACAAGTCACCTTGCAGCAAGCTTTTGTACCAGCCTTGACTGACCATCAAAGCACAGAATTCAAAACACTATCAGTAACCATTACTACAATTGTAAGTCCTCGAAATCCAGATATGACCATTTATTTGTGTCTCTGTTGATGTGGTTATTGACTTTACCTAAGGTTCAAGTGACAATGACTTAGGCTTAATGATCGGTGAGCTACGGGAATAAGGGATTGTTAAAATATATAGGCCTAATAATGTTATATATATTATGTTTGTAAAATCCTTCATACTATTTGAAAGTCTATTAAAGTTGACTCTTCTCTCCCCTACTCCTTACAGTGTGACACAATCTTCCGACAAAGATATGGGCTTAGTTTCGTTCAGACGACTGTTACTCAATTCAGGTAATATTGTATTCTACTTTTAAACCATTTTCTTTCATTTAGACAATAATGTCTTTAGAAACTAAAAAACCTTATTTTTAGCACAACTTTACTTTTTCAGTCACCTTTTGACTTGACCCTGACCTATGAACTTTTTGACCCTCTGCAGACCTGTGCCTCGTCTCGGTCAGGATCCTAACACAGAGGTGGATTTGGAACTGGAGTTCAACGCGACCTCCACAGTACCTATCCCCAAGGGCAGTGACATTGTTGAAACATTGAAAGAGGCTGTGACCAATCCAAACTCTAACTTCAACTTATCTTTGGATCTGAACTCCATCACTGTGATAAGTAAGCAAACCCAATCAATAGGTGCTCCAAAAATATCCATTGACAAGTAATGTTCAGTTGTAGAACCTTTGAAATTAAATCACTTTGCGGAATTGATCAACCAATTGCGGCTACATCAGCAACATTTCACTGTCCTCCCTCCAACATCCCACATTATCAAGTTGTACACACTAGTACATCACCAGAACAGTTTAAGCACACGTTGCATTTGGAACACCTTTCAAATTCTAAAAGAGTGTAATGTTTTATTAATTTCAGATGCCCCTGCTACAACAACTGTTCCTGCTACAACTGCCATAACAACGGCACCTCCTTCAGTGGTGGAATTACAAGTCACCTTGCAGCAAGCTTTTGTACCAGCCTTGACTGACCATCAAAGCACAGAATTCAAAACACTATCAGTAACCATTACTACAATTGTAAGTCCTCGAAATCCAGATATGACCATTTATTTGTGTCTCTGTTGATGTGGTTATTGACTTTACCTAAGGTTCAAGTGACAATGACTTAGGCTTAATGATCGGTGAGCTACGGGAATAAGGGATTGTTAAAATATATAGGCCTAATAATGTTATATATATTATGTTTGTAAAATCCTTCATACTATTTGAAAGTCTATTAAAGTTGACTCTTCTCTCCCCTACTCCTTACAGTGTGACACAATCTTCCGACAAAGATATGGGCTTAGTTTCGTTCAGACGACTGTTACTCAATTCAGGTAATATTGTATTCTACTTTTAAACCATTTTCTTTCATTTAGACAATAATGTCTTTAGAAACTAAAAAACCTTATTTTTAGCACAACTTTACTTTTTCAGTCACCTTTTGACTTGACCCTGACCTATGAACTTTTTGACCCTCTGCAGACCTGTGCCTCGTCTCGGTCAGGATCCTAACACAGAGGTGGATTTGGAACTGGAGTTCAACGCGACCTCCACAGTACCTATCCCCAAGGGCAGTGACATTGTTGAAACATTGAAAGAGGCTGTGACCAATCCAAACTCTAACTTCAACTTATCTTTGGATCTGAACTCCATCACTGTGATAAGTAAGCAAACCCAATCAATAGGTGCTCCAAAATATCCATTGACAAGTAATGTTCAGTTGTAGAACCTTTGAAATTAAATCACTTTGCGGAATTGATCAACCAATTGCGGCTACATCAGCAACATTTCACTGTCCTCCTCCAACATCCCACATTATCAAGTTGTACACACTAGTACATCACCAGAACAGTTTAAGCACACGTTGCATTTGGAACACCTTTCAAATTCTAAAAGAGTGTAATGTTTTATTAATTTCAGATGCCCCTGCTACAACAACTGTTCCTGCTACAACTGCCATAACAACGGCACCTCCTTCAGTGGTGGAATTACAAGTCACCTTGCAGCAAGCTTTTGTACCAGCCTTGACTGACCATCAAAGCACAGAATTCAAAACACTATCAGTAACCATTACTACAATTGTAAGTCCTCGAAATCCAGATATGACCATTTATTTGTGTCTCTGTTGATGTGGTTATTGACTTTACCTAAGGTTCAAGTGACAATGACTTAGGCTTAATGATCGGTGAGCTACGGGAATAAGGGATTGTTAAAATATATAGGCCTAATAATGTTATATATATTATGTTTGTAAAATCCTTCATACTATTTGAAAGTCTATTAAAGTTGACTCTTCTCTCCCTACTCCTTACAGTGTGACACAATCTTCCGACAAAGATATGGGCTTAGTTTCGTTCAGACGACTGTTACTCAATTCAGGTAATATTGTATTCTACTTTTAAACCATTTTCTTTCATTTAGACAATAATGTCTTTAGAAACTAAAAAACCTTATTTTTAGCACAACTTTACTTTTTCAGTCACCTTTTGACTTGACCCTGACCTATGAACTTTTTGACCCTCTGCAGACCTGTGCCTCGTCTCGGTCAGGATCCTAACACAGAGGTGGATTTGGAACTGGAGTTCAACGCGACCTCCACAGTACCTATCCCCAAGGGCAGTGACATTGTTGAAACATTGAAAGAGGCTGTGACCAATCCAAACTCTAACTTCAACTTATCTTTGGATCTGAACTCCATCACTGTGATAAGTAAGCAAACCCAATCAATAGGTGCTCCAAAAATATCCATTGACAAGTAATGTTCAGTTGTAGAACCTTTGAAATTAAATCACTTTGCGGAATTGATCAACCAATTGCGGCTACATCAGCAACATTTCACTGTCCTCCCTCCAACATCCCACATTATCAAGTTGTACACACTAGTACATCACCAGAACAGTTTAAGCACACGTTGCATTTGGAACACCTTTCAAATTCTAAAAGAGTGTAATGTTTTATTAATTTCAGATGCCCCTGCTACAACAACTGTTCCTGCTACAACTGCCATAACAACGGCACCTCCTTCAGTGGTGGAATTACAAGTCACCTTGCAGCAAGCTTTTGTACCAGCCTTGACTGACCATCAAAGCACAGAATTCAAAACACTATCAGTAACCATTACTACAATTGTAAGTCCTCGAAATCCAGATATGACCATTTATTTGTGTCTCTGTTGATGTGGTTATTGACTTTACCTAAGGTTCAAGTGACAATGACTTAGGCTTAATGATCGGTGAGCTACGGGAATAAGGGATTGTTAAAATATATAGGCCTAATAATGTTATATATATTATGTTTGTAAAATCCTTCATACTATTTGAAAGTCTATTAAAGTTGACTCTTCTCTCCCCTACTCCTTACAGTGTGACACAATCTTCCGACAAAGATATGGGCTTAGTTTCGTTCAGACGACTGTTACTCAATTCAGGTAATATTGTATTCTACTTTTAAACCATTTTCTTTCATTTAGACAATAATGTCTTTAGAAACTAAAAAACCTTATTTTTAGCACAACTTTACTTTTTCAGTCACCTTTTGACTTGACCCTGACCTATGAACTTTTTGACCCTCTGCAGACCTGTGCCTCGTCTCGGTCAGGATCCTAACACAGAGGTGGATTTGGAACTGGAGTTCAACGCGACCTCCACAGTACCTATCCCCAAGGGCAGTGACATTGTTGAAACATTGAAAGAGGCTGTGACCAATCCAAACTCTAACTTCAACTTATCTTTGGATCTGAACTCCATCACTGTGATAAGTAAGCAAACCCAATCAATAGGTGCTCCAAAAATATCCATTGACAAGTAATGTTCAGTTGTAGAACCTTTGAAATTAAATCACTTTGCGGAATTGATCAACCAATTGCGGCTACATCAGCAACATTTCACTGTCCTCCCTCCAACATCCCACATTATCAAGTTGTACACACTAGTACATCACCAGAACAGTTTAAGCACACGTTGCATTTGGAACACCTTTCAAATTCTAAAAGAGTGTAATGTTTTATTAATTTCAGATGCCCCTGCTACAACAACTGTTCCTGCTACAACTGCCATAACAACGGCACCTCCTTCAGTGGTGGAATTACAAGTCACCTTGCAGCAAGCTTTTGTACCAGCCTTGACTGACCATCAAAGCACAGAATTCAAAACACTATCAGTAACCATTACTACAATTGTAAGTCCTCGAAATCCAGATATGACCATTTATTTGTGTCTCTGTTGATGTGGTTATTGACTTTACCTAAGGTTCAAGTGACAATGACTTAGGCTTAATGATCGGTGAGCTACGGGAATAAGGGATTGTTAAAATATATAGGCCTAATAATGTTATATATATTATGTTTGTAAAATCCTTCATACTATTTGAAAGTCTATTAAAGTTGACTCTTCTCTCCCCTACTCCTTACAGTGTGACACAATCTTCCGACAAAGATATGGGCTTAGTTTCGTTCAGACGACTGTTACTCAATTCAGGTAATATTGTATTCTACTGTTAAACCATTTTCTTTCATTTAGACAATAAAGTCTTTAGAACCTAAAAAAGCCTTATTTTTAGCACAACTTTACTTTTTCAGTCACCTGTTTACTTGACCCTGACCTATGAACTTTTTGACCCTCTGCAGACCTGTGCCTCGTCTCGGTCAGGATCCTAACACAGAGGTGGATTTGGAACTGGAGTTCAACGCGACCTCCACAGTACCTATCCCCAAGGGCAGTGACATTGTTGAAACATTGAAAGAGGCTGTGACCAATCCAAACTCTAACTTCAACTTATCTTTGGATCTGAACTCCATCACTGTGATAAGTAAGCAAACCCAATCAATAGGTGCTCCAAAAATATCCATTGACAAGTAATGTTCAGTTGTAGAACCTTTGAAATTAAATCACTTTGCGGAATTGATCAACCAATTGCGGCTACATCAGCAACATTTCACTGTCCTCCCTCCAACATCCCACATTATCAAGTTGTACACACTAGTACATCACCAGAACAGTTTAAGCACACGTTGCATTTGGAACACCTTTCAAATTCTAAAAGAGTGTAATGTTTTATTAATTTCAGATGCCCCTGCTACAACAACTGTTCCTGCTACAACTGCCATAACAACGGCACCTCCTTCAGTGGTGGAATTACAAGTCACCTTGCAGCAAGCTTTTGTACCAGCCTTGACTGACCATCAAAGCACAGAATTCAAAACACTATCAGTAACCATTACTACAATTGTAAGTCCTCGAAATCCAGATATGACCATTTATTTGTGTCTCTGTTGATGTGGTTATTGACTTTACCTAAGGTTCAAGTGACAATGACTTAGGCTTAATGATCGGTGAGCTACGGGAATAAGGGATTGTTAAAATATATAGGCCTAATAATGTTATATATATTATGTTTGTAAAATCCTTCATACTATTTGAAAGTCTATTAAAGTTGACTCTTCTCTCCCCTACTCCTTACAGTGTGACACAATCTTCCGACAAAGATATGGGCTTAGTTTCGTTCAGACGACTGTTACTCAATTCAGGTAATATTGTATTCTACTTTTAAACCATTTTCTTTCATTTAGACAATAATGTCTTTAGAACCTAAAAAAACCTTATTTTTAGCACAACTTTACTTTTTCAGTCACCTTTTGACTTGACCCTGACCTATGAACTTTTTGACCCTCTGCAGACCTGTGCCTCGTCTCGGTCAGGATCCTAACACAGAGGTGGATTTGGAACTGGAGTTCAACGCGACCTCCACAGTACCTATCCCCAAGGGCAGTGACATTGTTGAAACATTGAAAGAGGCTGTGACCAATCCAAACTCTAACTTCAACTTATCTTTGGATCTGAACTCCATCACTGTGATAAGTAAGCAAACCCAATCAATAGGTGCTCCAAAAATATCCATTGACAAGTAATGTTCAGTTGTAGAACCTTTGAAATTAAATCACTTTGCGGAATTGATCAACCAATTGCGGCTACATCAGCAACATTTCACTGTCCTCCCTCCAACATCCCACATTATCAAGTTGTACACACTAGTACATCACCAGAACAGTTTAAGCACACGTTGCATTTGGAACACCTTTCAAATTCTAAAAGAGTGTAATGTTTTATTAATTTCAGATGCCCCTGCTACAACAACTGTTCCTGCTACAACTGCCATAACAACGGCACCTCCTTCAGTGGTGGAATTACAAGTCACCTTGCAGCAAGCTTTTGTACCAGCCTTGACTGACCATCAAAGCACAGAATTCAAAACACTATCAGTAACCATTACTACAATTGTAAGTCCTCGAAATCCAGATATGACCATTTATTTGTGTCTCTGTTGATGTGGTTATTGACTTTACCTAAGGTTCAAGTGACAATGACTTAGGCTTAATGATCGGTGAGCTACGGGAATAAGGGATTGTTAAAATATATAGGCCTAATAATGTTATATATATTATGTTTGTAAAATCCTTCATACTATTTGAAAGTCTATTAAAGTTGACTCTTCTCTCCCCTACTCCTTACAGTGTGACACAATCTTCCGACAAAGATATGGGCTTAGTTTCGTTCAGACGACTGTTACTCAATTCAGGTAATATTGTATTCTACTTTTAAACCATTTTCTTTCATTTAGACAATAATGTCTTTAGAAACTAAAAAACCTTATTTTTAGCACAACTTTACTTTTTCAGTCACCTTTTGACTTGACCCTGACCTATGAACTTTTTGACCCTCTGCAGACCTGTGCCTCGTCTCGGTCAGGATCCTAACACAGAGGTGGATTTGGAACTGGAGTTCAACGCGACCTCCACAGTACCTATCCCCAAGGGCAGTGACATTGTTGAAACATTGAAAGAGGCTGTGACCAATCCAAACTCTAACTTCAACTTATCTTTGGATCTGAACTCCATCACTGTGATAAGTAAGCAAACCCAATCAATAGGTGCTCCAAAAATATCCATTGACAAGTAATGTTCAGTTGTAGAACCTTTGAAATTAAATCACTTTGCGGAATTGATCAACCAATTGCGGCTACATCAGCAACATTTCACTGTCCTCCCTCCAACATCCCACATTATCAAGTTGTACACACTAGTACATCACCAGAACAGTTTAAGCACACGTTGCATTTGGAACACCTTTCAAATTCTAAAAGAGTGTAATGTTTTATTAATTTCAGATGCCCCTGCTACAACAACTGTTCCTGCTACAACTGCCATAACAACGGCACCTCCTTCAGTGGTGGAATTACAAGTCACCTTGCAGCAAGCTTTTGTACCAGCCTTGACTGACCATCAAAGCACAGAATTCAAAACACTATCAGTAACCATTACTACAATTGTAAGTCCTCGAAATCCAGATATGACCATTTATTTGTGTCTCTGTTGATGTGGTTATTGACTTTACCTAAGGTTCAAGTGACAATGACTTAGGCTTAATGATCGGTGAGCTACGGGAATAAGGGATTGTTAAAATATATAGGCCTAATAATGTTATATATATTATGTTTGTAAAATCCTTCATACTATTTGAAAGTCTATTAAAGTTGACTCTTCTCTCCCCTACTCCTTACAGTGTGACACAATCTTCCGACAAAGATATGGGCTTAGTTTCGTTCAGACGACTGTTACTCAATTCAGGTAATATTGTATTCTACTTTTAAACCATTTTCTTTCATTTAGACAATAATGTCTTTAGAAACTAAAAAACCTTATTTTTAGCACAACTTTACTTTTTCAGTCACCTTTTGACTTGACCCTGACCTATGAACTTTTTGACCCTCTGCAGACCTGTGCCTCGTCTCGGTCAGGATCCTAACACAGAGGTGGATTTGGAACTGGAGTTCAACGCGACCTCCACAGTACCTATCCCCAAGGGCAGTGACATTGTTGAAACATTGAAAGAGGCTGTGACCAATCCAAACTCTAACTTCAACTTATCTTTGGATCTGAACTCCATCACTGTGATAAGTAAGCAAACCCAATCAATAGGTGCTCCAAAAATATCCATTGACAAGTAATGTTCAGTTGTAGAACCTTTGAAATTAAATCACTTTGCGGAATTGATCAACCAATTGCGGCTACATCAGCAACATTTCACTGTCCTCCCTCCAACATCCCACATTATCAAGTTGTACACACTAGTACATCACCAGAACAGTTTAAGCACACGTTGCATTTGGAACACCTTTCAAATTCTAAAAGAGTGTAATGTTTTATTAATTTCAGATGCCCCTGCTACAACAACTGTTCCTGCTACAACTGCCATAACAACGGCACCTCCTTCAGTGGTGGAATTACAAGTCACCTTGCAGCAAGCTTTTGTACCAGCCTTGACTGACCATCAAAGCACAGAATTCAAAACACTATCAGTAACCATTACTACAATTGTAAGTCCTCGAAATCCAGATATGACCATTTATTTGTGTCTCTGTTGATGTGGTTATTGACTTTACCTAAGGTTCAAGTGACAATGACTTAGGCTTAATGATCGGTGAGCTACGGGAATAAGGGATTGTTAAAATATATAGGCCTAATAATGTTATATATATTATGTTTGTAAAATCCTTCATACTATTTGAAAGTCTATTAAAGTTGACTCTTCTCTCCCCTACTCCTTACAGTGTGACACAATCTTCCGACAAAGATATGGGCTTAGTTTCGTTCAGACGACTGTTACTCAATTCAGGTAATATTGTATTCTACTTTTAAACCATTTTCTTTCATTTAGACAATAATGTCTTTAGAAACTAAAAAAACCTTATTTTTAGCACAACTTTACTTTTTCAGTCACCTTTTGACTTGACCCTGACCTATGAACTTTTTGACCCTCTGCAGACCTGTGCCTCGTCTCGGTCAGGATCCTAACACAGAGGTGGATTTGGAACTGGAGTTCAACGCGACCTCCACAGTACCTATCCCCAAGGGCAGTGACATTGTTGAAACATTGAAAGAGGCTGTGACCAATCCAAACTCTAACTTCAACTTATCTTTGGATCTGAACTCCATCACTGTGATAAGTAAGCAAACCCAATCAATAGGTGCTCCAAAAATATCCATTGACAAGTAATGTTCAGTTGTAGAACCTTTGAAATTAAATCACTTTGCGGAATTGATCAACCAATTGCGGCTACATCAGCAACATTTCACTGTCCTCCCTCCAACATCCCACATTATCAAGTTGTACACACTAGTACATCACCAGAACAGTTTAAGCACACGTTGCATTTGGAACACCTTTCAAATTCTAAAAGAGTGTAATGTTTTATTAATTTCAGATGCCCCTGCTACAACAACTGTTCCTGCTACAACTGCCATAACAACGGCACCTCCTTCAGTGGTGGAATTACAAGTCACCTTGCAGCAAGCTTTTGTACCAGCCTTGACTGACCATCAAAGCACAGAATTCAAAACACTATCAGTAACCATTACTACAATTGTAAGTCCTCGAAATCCAGATATGACCATTTATTTGTGTCTCTGTTGATGTGGTTATTGACTTTACCTAAGGTTCAAGTGACAATGACTTAGGCTTAATGATCGGTGAGCTACGGGAATAAGGGATTGTTAAAATATATAGGCCTAATAATGTTATATATATTATGTTTGTAAAATCCTTCATACTATTTGAAAGTCTATTAAAGTTGACTCTTCTCTCCCCTACTCCTTACAGTGTGACACAATCTTCCGACAAAGATATGGGCTTAGTTTCGTTCAGACGACTGTTACTCAATTCAGGTAATATTGTATTCTACTTTTAAACCATTTTCTTTCATTTAGACAATAATGTCTTTAGAAACTAAAAAACCTTATTTTTAGCACAACTTTACTTTTTCAGTCACCTTTTGACTTGACCCTGACCTATGAACTTTTTGACCCTCTGCAGACCTGTGCCTCGTCTCGGTCAGGATCCTAACACAGAGGTGGATTTGGAACTGGAGTTCAACGCGACCTCCACAGTACCTATCCCCAAGGGCAGTGACATTGTTGAAACATTGAAAGAGGCTGTGACCAATCCAAACTCTAACTTCAACTTATCTTTGGATCTGAACTCCATCACTGTGATAAGTAAGCAAACCCAATCAATAGGTGCTCCAAAAATATCCATTGACAAGTAATGTTCAGTTGTAGAACCTTTGAAATTAAATCACTTTGCGGAATTGATCAACCAATTGCGGCTACATCAGCAACATTTCACTGTCCTCCCTCCAACATCCCACATTATCAAGTTGTACACACTAGTACATCACCAGAACAGTTTAAGCACACGTTGCATTTGGAACACCTTTCAAATTCTAAAAGAGTGTAATGTTTTATTAATTTCAGATGCCCCTGCTACAACAACTGTTCCTGCTACAACTGCCATAACAACGGCACCTCCTTCAGTGGTGGAATTACAAGTCACCTTGCAGCAAGCTTTTGTACCAGCCTTGACTGACCATCAAAGCACAGAATTCAAAACACTATCAGTAACCATTACTACAATTGTAAGTCCTCGAAATCCAGATATGACCATTTATTTGTGTCTCTGTTGATGTGGTTATTGACTTTACCTAAGGTTCAAGTGACAATGACTTAGGCTTAATGATCGGTGAGCTACGGGAATAAGGGATTGTTAAAATATATAGGCCTAATAATGTTATATATATTATGTTTGTAAAATCCTTCATACTATTTGAAAGTCTATTAAAGTTGACTCTTCTCTCCCCTACTCCTTACAGTGTGACACAATCTTCCGACAAAGATATGGGCTTAGTTTCGTTCAGACGACTGTTACTCAATTCAGGTAATATTGTATTCTACTTTTAAACCATTTTCTTTCATTTAGACAATAATGTCTTTAGAAACTAAAAAACCTTATTTTTAGCACAACTTTACTTTTTCAGTCACCTTTTGACTTGACCCTGACCTATGAACTTTTTGACCCTCTGCAGACCTGTGCCTCGTCTCGGTCAGGATCCTAACACAGAGGTGGATTTGGAACTGGAGTTCAACGCGACCTCCACAGTACCTATCCCCAAGGGCAGTGACATTGTTGAAACATTGAAAGAGGCTGTGACCAATCCAAACTCTAACTTCAACTTATCTTTGGATCTGAACTCCATCACTGTGATAAGTAAGCAAACCCAATCAATAGGTGCTCCAAAAATATCCATTGACAAGTAATGTTCAGTTGTAGAACCTTTGAAATTAAATCACTTTGCGGAATTGATCAACCAATTGCGGCTACATCAGCAACATTTCACTGTCCTCCCTCCAACATCCCACATTATCAAGTTGTACACACTAGTACATCACCAGAACAGTTTAAGCACACGTTGCATTTGGAACACCTTTCAAATTCTAAAAGAGTGTAATGTTTTATTAATTTCAGATGCCCCTGCTACAACAACTGTTCCTGCTACAACTGCCATAACAACGGCACCTCCTTCAGTGGTGGAATTACAAGTCACCTTGCAGCAAGCTTTTGTACCAGCCTTGACTGACCATCAAAGCACAGAATTCAAAACACTATCAGTAACCATTACTACAATTGTAAGTCCTCGAAATCCAGATATGACCATTTATTTGTGTCTCTGTTGATGTGGTTATTGACTTTACCTAAGGTTCAAGTGACAATGACTTAGGCTTAATGATCGGTGAGCTACGGGAATAAGGGATTGTTAAAATATATAGGCCTAATAATGTTATATATATTATGTTTGTAAAATCCTTCATACTATTTGAAAGTCTATTAAAGTTGACTCTTCTCTCCCCTACTCCTTACAGTGTGACACAATCTTCCGACAAAGATATGGGCTTAGTTTCGTTCAGACGACTGTTACTCAATTCAGGTAATATTGTATTCTACTTTTAAACCATTTTCTTTCATTTAGACAATAATGTCTTTAGAACCTAAAAAACCTTATTTTTAGCACAACTTTACTTTTTCAGTCACCTTTTGACTTGACCCTGACCTATGAACTTTTTGACCCTCTGCAGACCTGTGCCTCGTCTCGGTCAGGATCCTAACACAGAGGTGGATTTGGAACTGGAGTTCAACGCGACCTCCACAGTACCTATCCCCAAGGGCAGTGACATTGTTGAAACATTGAAAGAGGCTGTGACCAATCCAAACTCTAACTTCAACTTATCTTTGGATCTGAACTCCATCACTGTGATAAGTAAGCAAACCCAATCAATAGGTGCTCCAAAAATATCCATTGACAAGTAATGTTCAGTTGTAGAACCTTTGAAATTAAATCACTTTGCGGAATTGATCAACCAATTGCGGCTACATCAGCAACATTTCACTGTCCTCCCTCCAACATCCCACATTATCAAGTTGTACACACTAGTACATCACCAGAACAGTTTAAGCACACGTTGCATTTGGAACACCTTTCAAATTCTAAAAGAGTGTAATGTTTTATTAATTTCAGATGCCCCTGCTACAACAACTGTTCCTGCTACAACTGCCATAACAACGGCACCTCCTTCAGTGGTGGAATTACAAGTCACCTTGCAGCAAGCTTTTGTACCAGCCTTGACTGACCATCAAAGCACAGAATTCAAAACACTATCAGTAACCATTACTACAATTGTAAGTCCTCGAAATCCAGATATGACCATTTATTTGTGTCTCTGTTGATGTGGTTATTGACTTTACCTAAGGTTCAAGTGACAATGACTTAGGCTTAATGATCGGTGAGCTACGGGAATAAGGGATTGTTAAAATATATAGGCCTAATAATGTTATATATATTATGTTTGTAAAATCCTTCATACTATTTGAAAGTCTATTAAAGTTGACTCTTCTCTCCCCTACTCCTTACAGTGTGACACAATCTTCCGACAAAGATATGGGCTTAGTTTCGTTCAGACGACTGTTACTCAATTCAGGTAATATTGTATTCTACTTTTAAACCATTTTCTTTCATTTAGACAATAATGTCTTTAGAACCTAAAAAAAACCTTATTTTTAGCACAACTTTACTTTTTCAGTCACCTTTTGACTTGACCCTGACCTATGAACTTTTTGACCCTCTGCAGACCTGTGCCTCGTCTCGGTCAGGATCCTAACACAGAGGTGGATTTGGAACTGGAGTTCAACGCGACCTCCACAGTACCTATCCCCAAGGGCAGTGACATTGTTGAAACATTGAAAGAGGCTGTGACCAATCCAAACTCTAACTTCAACTTATCTTTGGATCTGAACTCCATCACTGTGATAAGTAAGCAAACCCAATCAATAGGTGCTCCAAAAATATCCATTGACAAGTAATGTTCAGTTGTAGAACCTTTGAAATTAAATCACTTTGCGGAATTGATCAACCAATTGCGGCTACATCAGCAACATTTCACTGTCCTCCCTCCAACATCCCACATTATCAAGTTGTACACACTAGTACATCACCAGAACAGTTTAAGCACACGTTGCATTTGGAACACCTTTCAAATTCTAAAAGAGTGTAATGTTTTATTAATTTCAGATGCCCCTGCTACAACAACTGTTCCTGCTACAACTGCCATAACAACGGCACCTCCTTCAGTGGTGGAATTACAAGTCACCTTGCAGCAAGCTTTTGTACCAGCCTTGACTGACCATCAAAGCACAGAATTCAAAACACTATCAGTAACCATTACTACAATTGTAAGTCCTCGAAATCCAGATATGACCATTTATTTGTGTCTCTGTTGATGTGGTTATTGACTTTACCTAAGGTTCAAGTGACAATGACTTAGGCTTAATGATCGGTGAGCTACGGGAATAAGGGATTGTTAAAATATATAGGCCTAATAATGTTATATATATTATGTTTGTAAAATCCTTCATACTATTTGAAAGTCTATTAAAGTTGACTCTTCTCTCCCCTACTCCTTACAGTGTGACACAATCTTCCGACAAAGATATGGGCTTAGTTTCGTTCAGACGACTGTTACTCAATTCAGGTAATATTGTATTCTACTTTTAAACCATTTTCTTTCATTTAGACAATAATGTCTTTAGAACCTAAAAAACCTTATTTTTAGCACAACTTTACTTTTTCAGTCACCTTTTGACTTGACCCTGACCTATGAACTTTTTGACCCTCTGCAGACCTGTGCCTCGTCTCGGTCAGGATCCTAACACAGAGGTGGATTTGGAACTGGAGTTCAACGCGACCTCCACAGTACCTATCCCCAAGGGCAGTGACATTGTTGAAACATTGAAAGAGGCTGTGACCAATCCAAACTCTAACTTCAACTTATCTTTGGATCTGAACTCCATCACTGTGATAAGTAAGCAAACCCAATCAATAGGTGCTCCAAAAATATCCATTGACAAGTAATGTTCAGTTGTAGAACCTTTGAAATTAAATCACTTTGCGGAATTGATCAACCAATTGCGGCTACATCAGCAACATTTCACTGTCCTCCCTCCAACATCCCACATTATCAAGTTGTACACACTAGTACATCACCAGAACAGTTTAAGCACACGTTGCATTTGGAACACCTTTCAAATTCTAAAAGAGTGTAATGTTTTATTAATTTCAGATGCCCCTGCTACAACAACTGTTCCTGCTACAACTGCCATAACAACGGCACCTCCTTCAGTGGTGGAATTACAAGTCACCTTGCAGCAAGCTTTTGTACCAGCCTTGACTGACCATCAAAGCACAGAATTCAAAACACTATCAGTAACCATTACTACAATTGTAAGTCCTCGAAATCCAGATATGACCATTTATTTGTGTCTCTGTTGATGTGGTTATTGACTTTACCTAAGGTTCAAGTGACAATGACTTAGGCTTAATGATCGGTGAGCTACGGGAATAAGGGATTGTTAAAATATATAGGCCTAATAATGTTATATATATTATGTTTGTAAAATCCTTCATACTATTTGAAAGTCTATTAAAGTTGACTCTTCTCTCCCCTACTCCTTACAGTGTGACACAATCTTCCGACAAAGATATGGGCTTAGTTTCGTTCAGACGACTGTTACTCAATTCAGGTAATATTGTATTCTACTTTTAAACCATTTTCTTTCATTTAGACAATAATGTCTTTAGAACCTAAAAAAACCTTATTTTTAGCACAACTTTACTTTTTCAGTCACCTTTTGACTTGACCCTGACCTATGAACTTTTTGACCCTCTGCAGACCTGTGCCTCGTCTCGGTCAGGATCCTAACACAGAGGTGGATTTGGAACTGGAGTTCAACGCGACCTCCACAGTACCTATCCCCAAGGGCAGTGACATTGTTGAAACATTGAAAGAGGCTGTGACCAATCCAAACTCTAACTTCAACTTATCTTTGGATCTGAACTCCATCACTGTGATAAGTAAGCAAACCCAATCAATAGGTGCTCCAAAAATATCCATTGACAAGTAATGTTCAGTTGTAGAACCTTTGAAATTAAATCACTTTGCGGAATTGATCAACCAATTGCGGCTACATCAGCAACATTTCACTGTCCTCCCTCCAACATCCCACATTATCAAGTTGTACACACTAGTACATCACCAGAACAGTTTAAGCACACGTTGCATTTGGAACACCTTTCAAATTCTAAAAGAGTGTAATGTTTTATTAATTTCAGATGCCCCTGCTACAACAACTGTTCCTGCTACAACTGCCATAACAACGGCACCTCCTTCAGTGGTGGAATTACAAGTCACCTTGCAGCAAGCTTTTGTACCAGCCTTGACTGACCATCAAAGCACAGAATTCAAAACACTATCAGTAACCATTACTACAATTGTAAGTCCTCGAAATCCAGATATGACCATTTATTTGTGTCTCTGTTGATGTGGTTATTGACTTTACCTAAGGTTCAAGTGACAATGACTTAGGCTTAATGATCGGTGAGCTACGGGAATAAGGGATTGTTAAAATATATAGGCCTAATAATGTTATATATATTATGTTTGTAAAATCCTTCATACTATTTGAAAGTCTATTAAAGTTGACTCTTCTCTCCCCTACTCCTTACAGTGTGACACAATCTTCCGACAAAGATATGGGCTTAGTTTCGTTCAGACGACTGTTACTCAATTCAGGTAATATTGTATTCTACTTTTAAACCATTTTCTTTCATTTAGACAATAATGTCTTTAGAAACTAAAAAACCTTATTTTTAGCACAACTTTACTTTTTCAGTCACCTTTTGACTTGACCCTGACCTATGAACTTTTTGACCCTCTGCAGACCTGTGCCTCGTCTCGGTCAGGATCCTAACACAGAGGTGGATTTGGAACTGGAGTTCAACGCGACCTCCACAGTACCTATCCCCAAGGGCAGTGACATTGTTGAAACATTGAAAGAGGCTGTGACCAATCCAAACTCTAACTTCAACTTATCTTTGGATCTGAACTCCATCACTGTGATAAGTAAGCAAACCCAATCAATAGGTGCTCCAAAATATCCATTGACAAGTAATGTTCAGTTGTAGAACCTTTGAAATTAAATCACTTTGCGGAATTGATCAACCAATTGCGGCTACATCAGCAACATTTCACTGTCCTCCCTCCAACATCCCACATTATCAAGTTGTACACACTAGTACATCACCAGAACAGTTTAAGCACACGTTGCATTTGGAACACCTTTCAAATTCTAAAAGAGTGTAATGTTTTATTAATTTCAGATGCCCCTGCTACAACAACTGTTCCTGCTACAACTGCCATAACAACGGCACCTCCTTCAGTGGTGGAATTACAAGTCACCTTGCAGCAAGCTTTTGTACCAGCCTTGACTGACCATCAAAGCACAGAATTCAAAACACTATCAGTAACCATTACTACAATTGTAAGTCCTCGAAATCCAGATATGACCATTTATTTGTGTCTCTGTTGATGTGGTTATTGACTTTACCTAAGGTTCAAGTGACAATGACTTAGGCTTAATGATCGGTGAGCTACGGGAATAAGGGATTGTTAAAATATATAGGCCTAATAATGTTATATATATTATGTTTGTAAAATCCTTCATACTATTTGAAAGTCTATTAAAGTTGACTCTTCTCTCCCCTACTCCTTACAGTGTGACACAATCTTCCGACAAAGATATGGGCTTAGTTTCGTTCAGACGACTGTTACTCAATTCAGGTAATATTGTATTCTACTTTTAAACCATTTTCTTTCATTTAGACAATAATGTCTTTAGAAACTAAAAAACCTTATTTTTAGCACAACTTTACTTTTTCAGTCACCTTTTGACTTGACCCTGACCTATGAACTTTTTGACCCTCTGCAGACCTGTGCCTCGTCTCGGTCAGGATCCTAACACAGAGGTGGATTTGGAACTGGAGTTCAACGCGACCTCCACAGTACCTATCCCCAAGGGCAGTGACATTGTTGAAACATTGAAAGAGGCTGTGACCAATCCAAACTCTAACTTCAACTTATCTTTGGATCTGAACTCCATCACTGTGATAAGTAAGCAAACCCAATCAATAGGTGCTCCAAAAATATCCATTGACAAGTAATGTTCAGTTGTAGAACCTTTGAAATTAAATCACTTTGCGGAATTGATCAACCAATTGCGGCTACATCAGCAACATTTCACTGTCCTCCTTCCAACATCCCACATTATCAAGTTGTACACACTAGTACATCACCAGTACAGTTTAAGCACACGTTGCATTTGGAACACCTTTCAAATTCTAAAAGAGTGTAATGTTTTATTAATTTCAGATGCCCCTGCTACAACAACTGTTCCTGCTACAACTGCCATAACAACGGCACCTCCTTCAGTGGTGGAATTACAAGTCACCTTGCAGCAAGCTTTTGTACCAGCCTTGACTGACCATCAAAGCACAGAATTCAAAACACTATCAGTAACCATTACTACAATTGTAAGTCCTCGAAATCCAGATATGACCATTTATTTGTGTCTCTGTTGATGTGGTTATTGACTTTACCTAAGGTTCAAGTGACAATGACTTAGGCTTAATGATCGGTGAGCTACGGGAATAAGGGATTGTTAAAATATATAGGCCTAATAATGTTATATATATTATGTTTGTAAAATCCTTCATACTATTTGAAAGTCTATTAAAGTTGACTCTTCTCTCCCCTACTCCTTACAGTGTGACACAATCTTCCGACAAAGATATGGGCTTAGTTTCGTTCAGACGACTGTTACTCAATTCAGGTAATATTGTATTCTACTTTTAAACCATTTTCTTTCATTTAGACAATAATGTCTTTAGAACCTAAAAAACCTTATTTTTAGCACAACTTTACTTTTTCAGTCACCTTTTGACTTGACCCTGACCTATGAACTTTTTGACCCTCTGCAGACCTGTGCCTCGTCTCGGTCAGGATCCTAACACAGAGGTGGATTTGGAACTGGAGTTCAACGCGACCTCCACAGTACCTATCCCCAAGGGCAGTGACATTGTTGAAACATTGAAAGAGGCTGTGACCAATCCAAACTCTAACTTCAACTTATCTTTGGATCTGAACTCCATCACTGTGATAAGTAAGCAAACCCAATCAATAGGTGCTCCAAAAATATCCATTGACAAGTAATGTTCAGTTGTAGAACCTTTGAAATTAAATCACTTTGTGGAATTGATCAACCAATTGCGGCTACATCAGCAACATTTCACTGTCCTCCCTCCAACATCCCACATTATCAAGTTGTACACACTAGTACATCACCAGAACAGTTTAAGCACACGTTGCATTTGGAACACCTTTCAAATTCTAAAAGAGTGTAATGTTTTATTAATTTCAGATGCCCCTGCTACAACAACTGTTCCTGCTACAACTGCCATAACAACGGCACCTCCTTCAGTGGTGGAATTACAAGTCACCTTGCAGCAAGCTTTTGTACCAGCCTTGACTGACCATCAAAGCACAGAATTCAAAACACTATCAGTAACCATTACTACAATTGTAAGTCCTCGAAATCCAGATATGACCATTTATTTGTGTCTCTGTTGATGTGGTTATTGACTTTACCTAAGGTTCAAGTGACAATGACTTAGGCTTAATGATCGGTGAGCTACGGGAATAAGGGATTGTTAAAATATATAGGCCTAATAATGTTATATATATTATGTTTGTAAAATCCTTCATACTATTTGAAAGTCTATTAAAGTTGACTCTTCTCTCCCCTACTCCTTACAGTGTGACACAATCTTCCGACAAAGATATGGGCTTAGTTTCGTTCAGACGACTGTTACTCAATTCAGGTAATATTGTATTCTACTTTTAAACCATTTTCTTTCATTTAGACAATAATGTCTTTAGAACCTAAAAACCTTATTTTTAGCACAACTTTACTTTTTCAGTCACCTTTTGACTTGACCCTGACCTATGAACTTTTTGACCCTCTGCAGACCTGTGCCTCGTCTCGGTCAGGATCCTAACACAGAGGTGGATTTGGAACTGGAGTTCAACGCGACCTCCACAGTACCTATCCCCAAGGGCAGTGACATTGTTGAAACATTGAAAGAGGCTGTGACCAATCCAAACTCTAACTTCAACTTATCTTTGGATCTGAACTCCATCACTGTGATAAGTAAGCAAACCCAATCAATAGGTGCTCCAAAAATATCCATTGACAAGTAATGTTCAGTTGTAGAACCTTTGAAATTAAATCACTTTGCGGAATTGATCAACCAATTGCGGCTACATCAGCAACATTTCACTGTCCTCCCTCCAACATCCCACATTATCAAGTTGTACACACTAGTACATCACCAGAACAGTTTAAGCACACGTTGCATTTGGAACACCTTTCAAATTCTAAAAGAGTGTAATGTTTTATTAATTTCAGATGCCCCTGCTACAACAACTGTTCCTGCTACAACTGCCATAACAACGGCACCTCCTTCAGTGGTGGAATTACAAGTCACCTTGCAGCAAGCTTTTGTACCAGCCTTGACTGACCATCAAAGCACAGAATTCAAAACACTATCAGTAACCATTACTACAATTGTAAGTCCTCGAAATCCAGATATGACCATTTATTTGTGTCTCTGTTGATGTGGTTATTGACTTTACCTAAGGTTCAAGTGACAATGACTTAGGCTTAATGATCGGTGAGCTACGGGAATAAGGGATTGTTAAAATATATAGGCCTAATAATGTTATATATATTATGTTTGTAAAATCCTTCATACTATTTGAAAGTCTATTAAAGTTGACTCTTCTCTCCCCTACTCCTTACAGTGTGACACAATCTTCCGACAAAGATATGGGCTTAGTTTCGTTCAGACGACTGTTACTCAATTCAGGTAATATTGTATTCTACTTTTAAACCATTTTCTTTCATTTAGACAATAATGTCTTTAGAACCTAAAAAACCTTATTTTTAGCACAACTTTACTTTTTCAGTCACCTTTTGACTTGACCCTGACCTATGAACTTTTTGACCCTCTGCAGACCTGTGCCCGTCTCGGTCAGGATCCTAACACAGAGGTGGATTTGGAACTGGAGTTCAACGCGACCTCCACAGTACCTATCCCCAAGGGCAGTGACATTGTTGAAACATTGAAAGAGGCTGTGACCAATCCAAACTCTAACTTCAACTTATCTTTGGATCTGAACTCCATCACTGTGATAAGTAAGCAAACCCAATCAATAGGTGCTCCAAAAATATCCATTGACAAGTAATGTTCAGTTGTAGAACCTTTGAAATTAAATCACTTTGCGGAATTGATCAACCAATTGCGGCTACATCAGCAACATTTCACTGTCCTCCCTCCAACATCCCACATTATCAAGTTGTACACACTAGTACATCACCAGAACAGTTTAAGCACACGTTGTATTTGGAACACCTTTCAAATTCTAAAAGAGTGTAATGTTTTATTAATTTCAGATGCCCCTGCTACAACAACTGTTCCTGCTACAACTGCCATAACAACGGCACCTCCTTCAGTGGTGGAATTACAAGTCACCTTGCAGCAAGCTTTTGTACCAGCCTTGACTGACCATCAAAGCACAGAATTCAAAACACTATCAGTAACCATTACTACAATTGTAAGTCCTCGAAATCCAGATATGACCATTTATTTGTGTCTCTGTTGATGTGGTTATTGACTTTACCTAAGGTTCAAGTGACAATGACTTAGGCTTAATGATCGGTGAGCTACGGGAATAAGGGATTGTTAAAATATATAGGCCTAATAATGTTATATATATTATGTTTGTAAAATCCTTCATACTATTTGAAAGTCTATTAAAGTTGACTCTTCTCTCCCCTACTCCTTACAGTGTGACACAATCTTCCGACAAAGATATGGGCTTAGTTTCGTTCAGACGACTGTTACTCAATTCAGGTAATATTGTATTCTACTTTTTAAACCATTTTCTTTCATTTAGACAATAATGTCTTTAGAACCTAAAAAACCTTATTTTTAGCACAACTTTACTTTTTCAGTCACCTTTTGACTTGACCCTGACCTAAGAACTTTTTGACCCTCTGCAGACCTGTGCCTCGTCTCGGTCAGGATCCTAACACAGAGGTGGATTTGGAACTGGAGTTCAACGCGACCTCCACAGTACCTATCCCCAAGGGCAGTGACATTGTTGAAACATTGAAAGAGGCTGTGACCAATCCAAACTCTAACTTCAACTTATCTTTGGATCTGAACTCCATCACTGTGATAAGTAAGCAAACCCAATCAATAGGTGCTCCAAAAATATCCATTGACAAGTAATGTTCAGTTGTAGAACCTTTGAAATTAAATCACTTTGCGGAATTGATCAACCAATTGCGGCTACATCAGCAACATTTCACTGTCCTCCCTCCAACATCCCACATTATCAAGTTGTACACACTAGTACATCACCAGAACAGTTTAAGCACACGTTGCATTTGGAACACCTTTCAAATTCTAAAGAGTGTAATGTTTTATTAATTTCAGATGCCCTGCTACAACAACTGTTCCTGCTACAACTGCCATAACAACGGCACCTCCTTCAGTGGTGGAATTACAAGTCACCTTGCAGCAAGCTTTTGTACCAGCCTTGACTGACCATCAAAGCACAGAATTCAAAACACTATCAGTAACCATTACTACAATTGTAAGTCCTCGAAATCCAGATATGACCATTTATTTGTGTCTCTGTTGATGTGGTTATTGACTTTACCTAAGGTTCAAGTGACAATGACTTAGGCTTAATGATCGGTGAGCTACGGGAATAAGGGATTGTTAAAATATATAGGCCTAATAATGTTATATATATATTATGTTTGTAAAATCCTTCATACTATTTGAAAGTCTATTAAAGTTGACTCTTCTCTCCCCTACTCCTTACAGTGTGACACAATCTTCCGACAAAGATATGGGCTTAGTTTCGTTCAGACGACTGTTACTCAATTCAGGTAATATTGTATTCTACTTTTAAACCATTTTCTTTCATTTAGACAATAATGTCTTTAGAACCTAAAAAGCCTTATTTCTAGCACAACTTTACTTTTTCAGTCACCTTTTGACTTGACCCTGACCTAAGAACTTGTTTACCCTCTGCAGACCTGTGCCTCTTCTCGATCAGGATCCTAACACAGAGGTGGATTTGGAACTGGAGTTCAATGCGACCTCCACAGTACCTATCCCCAAGGGCAGTGACATTGTTGAAACATTGAAAGAGGCTGTGACCAATCCAAATTCTAACTTCAACTTATCTTTGGATCTGAACTCCATCACAGTGATAAGTAAGCAAACCCAATCAATAGGTGCTCCAAAATTACCCATTGACATGTAATGTTCAGTTGTAGAACCTTTGAAATTAAATCACTTTGCGGAATTGATCAACCAATTGCGGCTACATCAGCAACATTTCACTGTCCTCCC